>NC_050599.1:480829-630829 GCF_013368585.1 Megalops cyprinoides
TAAGATGCTCACATGAATAATAGCAATGTAGGTGAGATGCAAGCCACCCAGTTTTGGCCAGAAATCCAGTTTTCTAACTTCCAGACAATATGGATTCATCTGGTGGCTAAATACCAACAAGGAGAAGGGTTCAACTGAAATGCTGTTGCATTTTTTTGTTTGTTTTTTATGTTTGATATATGATGAAAAATCTCACAGTGTGTGTTGATGGAAATCAATCTCTATCACAGAGGAACAGTACATTCACCATTAATTGACAGACTTATAATGGCGTTTTTGGAACTGGATCTGAAACAATGGAGTTATTTACAAAAAATGCCAAGCTAAAATTTGCATGCAAACTATACGTAGAGATGTAATGTAAAACATGTGTCCTACAATAGACATTATAGGTCCTACTGCTCAAAGTACAGTCCTTTTTCAGCACAAAACATTTTAAACCTGGGGAAAGTGATTACCCCATCAAACAAAGCCATCATGCACAGAACACGTACATCTACTGAATTAACATACCTCCTACAGCCCCCCCGCTGCATGAGCACCGGAGTCTGCAGAACAGGCTGGCTGAGGGTGGATGCGAATGCATTTGCCTTAATGAAAGAGTGATTGCATTGTCAGGCCCTCTCCCGGTGTGGGAGGAAGCACTTCACAGCCCATCCGTTTCATTTACAGATCTTCCCACAGTGGTCAGCAGCACCTGCCTCAGCTAATGCCTGCATTGCATTATGGTTCACCTGTTTATAGAATGGTTTACATAGTTTCAATTAAAAATTTTGCAATGTGATCAAACTTAGCTTTCATATTCATTTCTAAAGCAGCTTCCAGTGAGTAAATGTGGTAAATGTATGTAAAAATACAGCAGCGCTCACATAACAGATGCAGATGTCAGTACCTTTAATCTTACTTAACAATAATAATGTGGCAGATTGGGTAACTGTACATAATCCTCAGGAAGGTTATTAACCAGCCCAGGATCATTCACGCAGCACACGAGCCCGTATTGCTGTTGACCTATAGCACTGCGCTATGATATTACCATGAGAATAGCACTGCGCTATGATATTACCATGAGAATAGCACTGCGCTATGATATTGCCATGAGAATAGCACTGCGCTATGATATTGCCATGATATTCCCAGTTTCAGCCCCAGAAAATAAAAAAGGAGATCATAAAATAACTTCACATCTATGAAACATCCATGGTGTAAAGTTATAATCTAACTTTGTTATGAAGAATTTCTTTTTCTTAAGTACATAGTTTAGAAAGACTAAGACTGAAACTAAATTAAACCAAAGGACATTCTATCAAGATTTCCTCAGTGCGGTAACACATATCCCACACCCTGGGGGTCAAGCAGCACCCTGACCCCTGGGGGTCAAGCAGCACCCTGACCCCCAGTATAATATTCCCAAGAATGCATTAGTGCGAGAACACACACACACACACACACACACACACACACACACACAAGCACGCAAGCAAACACAAAGACCAAATATATTACTGAACATTATCCATGCTGTTTCTTAACTCGAGTGGAAGGATGCCTTTATGATGATTTTACATTATAATATTACACTGAACAGAATAAATAATTCATTGAACTGAATCAGCCAGCTTTGACCCTTTCCTCAGAAGGCTGGCAGATGTTTGTCCGCTGATGATGTTCCTCCCACAGGGAGCAGAGAGACCATGTTTACATTAGCAGAGGGATTGGTTTTAATGCCGTGCTTTCCCGTTCGGCCATGTCTACAGAGAAACACTTATGCTTTTAGCTTGAGGATTAGGTTAGTCGCGTTTATGTGGACTGCAGAATTCATTGACCAAAGAGGTTTTGTCAGGTGTGTATTCATGGCTGTATTTTTGTGTGTTGTTTTACAAATGGACTAAGTGTTTTAAAATTTTTATAGATTCCCCCATAAATGGAATGAAACATACAACATGTATTATTGTGTGTTACATTTGTGTGTGCGTGCGCACATGTGCATGTGTGTATAAGAATGAGTACACATGTGAGTACAATAATGCAATTACTAGTATAAGTGGTGATAAGTATATAAAAATCAACAGGAACTGTGTACATAATGGATGTAATTCTCAAACATGAACCCCCCAGACAGATGCATGCACACAGACACACACACACACTGATGCCAAGCATCTACGTATAATGACATCTATTTCATTCAAGTCACTTTTTATGTAAATATGTTTCTACTCCTGATCCCTGTAATCCAGGGTTTGCTTTAAATGATAGTGTTATCTGTGCTCTCATCCACATTAAAATGCAGAGTGTGAAACACAGTAGCCTTTTTAACTGGGAAATCACTGTTAATCATTTTGCATTTTCAAAATGAAACGCGCACTAATCACCAGCAAACGGGAAACATGGCACAGTGCTGGAAACAGGGACTGAGACACTGCACTGGCCCTGAATATATATAATATCTCTCTGGATGCAGTGAAACAAACATTTTTACAGGGGTCTTACTCTGTTTGCACCTCATAACTGATACTCTGTATGAGTGGTATTGCAAAATGTAGTACAGAAACTGAAATTCAGCCTTCAGTTGCCTCTGGGTAACATACGCTGGCTATAATGCAACAGCAACACCCACTCATAATTACCACACGACAGTGCAGGTAGTTTAGCACACGTTGACATTAGCATGTGACTCTTTTTTTCTGTTGAATCCCCCCTTTTATGCCACCTAACAAAGCTTTGTTTGAAAGAATGTAATTAAAGGAGTGAATGCATGAGGCAATTGTTCACATTCCAGATGAGAGTTGTGAAAAAGACTAAAGCTTGAACAACCTTTGAACTGCAGCGGGTTTGGCAGCAGCTGAAGGTGTCTGCTGAGATGATCCCTTTGGTCTCACCTAATGAGAGAGATTTTATTATCCCTGAAAGGCAGAGCTAAACTAAGCTGTCTAATTAGAGTGCAGGGTGTGGAGTGACAGATCAATCATATTGATCAAAGGGAAGCCCACACGGAGGTCGCGGCCAGGGTCAGACACTGACAATGATGACAATGATGAAATAAGTGCAGGGGCTTTCAATAGGAGCTAATGGCTCTGCTACAGCCTCAATACGAGAGAAGTGAAATTAACAGAAAAAAAGTTGTTGAATGAAATATGTAAACATGGCTATAATTCTGATACCCTGTGACAGAGCTGAAACATTTCCAGTACATGCAACATACTGTAAACACATACAATGCATGTTTGAAATTGATCGATAACTGATTACTCATAATTAGGTATCAATCTACCCTATGAAAAGATGGAGGAAGTGATTTTCTATAAATAGGTCGACCAAAGTAACTGCAAGTGACATGAAAATAGCTGATGCTGCACTTATAGAAGACTTGGCTAGTGCTGCATTCAGGTGAGAGAGTCTTCAAAGGCTGCTTTGATTTCTTTGCCAGGAGCGCAGAATGGCTAATAAGTCGCTACTAATTACCAGAGGAAATGGTGAGCTGTGCGGCCTGTCACGCTCTTCCTGTGCTGCTCTGCTCTGCCGCTCTGTGTCTCCTCAGTGTCAACGCGGTGCGGCTGTGCTGATTGGTCATTAGGGACATGTGTGAGCAGGGAGCAGCAGGCAGGTGTGAAGATCTGTGTGTGGTTCTGAAACCGCACTGCGAAGGCTGAGGTCCACTGTCTGTGATCCTGAAACTGCAGCGATTAGGCAGGGTTTGCGCTGTCCGTGGTCCTGAAACTGCAGCGATTAGGCAGGGTTTGCGCT
Organism: Megalops cyprinoides; assembly: GCF_013368585.1. Lineage (NCBI taxonomy): Eukaryota > Metazoa > Chordata > Actinopteri > Elopiformes > Megalopidae > Megalops > Megalops cyprinoides. The sequence continues at coordinate 484,577 of NC_050599.1, forward strand.
GTCCGTGGTCCTGAAACTGCAGCAATTAGGCAGGGTTTGCACTGTCTGTGGTCCTGAAACTGCAGCAATTAGGCAGGGTTTGCGCTGTCCGTGGTGGAGAATACCAACTCACCTCCGTCTGCAATGCTGCATATATGGAAGAATGTCCAATGCTGTTTTTCTTCAGGAACAGGAGCACTCCCCACATCTATGTCATATTATGAGAATGAAATAAAATCATGCAGTAAAATAGCAGTTACACAAATTCTTATGAGTACCAATTTCTTTTCATATGCATGCATATGTGTGTGTGTGTGTGTGTGTCTAAGTGCTTGTAAGTGTGAGGAGTTGTATGTAAGTCTGTGTGTTCTTCTAATTGCTTTTCCTAATGCTAATGTGTCAGGGAGTCATAGTGTTTCTTCTGAGAACTACAAGGGATGGAGCTGAATTTAGACTTCATATTTAGATTGTCATCAGGGGATCATTTTCTAACGCTAATAAAGTTACAAAGTTTTATCAAGAGTGATTTACATAGGTTACAATTTTATCCATTTACACAGCTGGATATTTACTGAGGCAATTCGGAGCCCTGCTCCTTACCACTACGTTATACTGCCACCCTGCAATGGGCTACACGGCTACACTGCTGTTCTTTATTACCTAAATAAAGAAGAGAAATAATTCACCAAAACTCACTACACAAAAAAGCTTGTGTAGCACTTATTCTTCAAAAAGCTGATACCAGCTATGCTAAGAATTCAATGTTACTGGAATCAGTATGATGCACTTTCATAATGACAAGTCTTGTGGATTTGTGCTTGGCACCTCAGAGCCACCTTGTTAATGCTGAGCAGAAAATGCTGTTTTCCAAGCATATGTATAAGCTTCATAATTAGTTATAAATACACAGGTCACGAAATGGACTTACCTAAGGTTTGTTTCTGACAGGGCGAGACGACAGTAGTGTTTCAACTCTGAATTATATTGTACAGAACTCTAAGAAATTGGTTTAGGTCAGTGTTTGAAATCACCTGAATTGGTTGTTGATTTAAACAAAGTACAAGGACATACACACTAAAGATAATTAATGAACCAAGTAGTCAGAAAATAGATGTGTGACCTTGTGCTGTCGCCTGAACGAAGAGGCAGAGCTGTGAACGACGGAGGTTTGATTCAGGTGGAGTGCTTTCTTTGCCTTTTCTATACAGCTTTCTCCCTCACTTATCATTGGTCAGTTCTGTGATGGACTCAACTGTCTTGTGATGCTTATATATCACATGCGTGGAGTTTTCTAAATCAGTAGCCTTATCACAGCCATCATTATGAGATGTCAGGCACATGGGTGAATACAAAATGCTTGTTGTTTATGCTCCATAGCAGGGCTGCAGCAGCCTCTGCAATTTCATGCATAACTGCAAATAATTTCCCTTCAATTTGTGCAGGGGTGATAAGAGGAGGCAAAGGGTAGCAGGGTTTGTCAGCTGGGGACTGAACCTCGATATTCCATATACACAAGGCCCTGGAAAGGCCCTGTTGGTATCTGAAGCACCAGCACAGATGAGGGATCTCAGTGCGCTGTGCATGAGCTGGGAGAGCAGTCTGAGATGGGGCTTTCTGATGTGGGACACCTTCATATCTCTTCAGTCAATATGACCAGCTATATGAATATAGCTTACAGTCTAACAAGCCAGCTCTCAGCCATGGATCCAGGCCAATGAATGTAAAAGAGAGGCTTCTACTTCACCCTGTCAGCACTGGTATGTGTGACACTGCTTACGAAACATGAGGAGCTGTTCCGCACTCCTGGAACACACTGCCATTTATTCTGCTGTCTGCAGGCCTTTGTTTTGTAATGCATTCATGTTGTACTTACCCATTTACTGTATTTCATTTGCCTTTGGCTGTGAAGAAATGAAAAGCAAAAACAACTTGCATGACATTGTTACAAGGGCAGTTATTGAAATGGCTGTAAACATCATTAAACTGCAGTGCAATGCACAACAATTGGTGTTCTGCAATCAAAGACTAAAGAAGCCATTTCAGCGACTCTTGCCTTGTAGATAATCAGTGCTACCAACTCATTTACCCCTCTGTGAATAGATCACTGTAAATCCTCCTCCGTAGCTTGTGTCTGTGGCCACACATACAGTCACGCCGGCAGGGTAATTCATTCTGACAAGATCCTGGTGCTAAATGCATGAAGGAGAGAATTACTGTTTAAGACATTTAAGGAGAAGAAGACTGATTCTGAGGCGGTTCTCAATGATGGGGAGCATGTTTGGCGAATACGTCTCTCCACTGTGCCTAACCAGGGGCATCAGACTGACACTCCTTCCATACCTACCTTTCCAGACCCTAGCGGGGAAATGAAGTGCCATTCATCTGATTGGTCAGGTGACATTCCTAATGAGGATACGAGACCTCCCCGTGACACTGTGTCTCCTGAGACAGGAACAGACCCGTCATTAACTGTGTTAGAGGCTGTAGAAGTAGCTGCTCAGTAACACTTTATGTTCTGGCCAGTTCAGTCTTTGGAGCTGTAAAGAACCTTTCTGCCACATTAAATCATGAATAATCCCTGTAGGACGCTGCCCTGGGAAAGGCGAGTCTCTCAGCCGCTCCCACAGTTCCCCGACTTACCATCAGAAAAGGGCAGTCAAAGGGCTGCTGTCATTGTCTGCACAGGGCCGGCTCAGGTCTTTAACTTTATTTCCCCCCAACAAAGGTTGCCAGGGGCAACAAGAGAGAGGTTTAGCGTCACGTGTTTGGGAGCAGACAACATATATAGAGTTAAATTTCTCTCACCAGCGAAATTAATTTCACACACACACACACACACACACACACACAAACACACACACACACTCCAGCCATTACACTCTGGAATCAGTCACAGAAGGGAATACAATGAAAGCTATTGTTCACTTTCACAGGAGTAACAGTTCATTTTAATTCATGTTTTTGCATTTTATGGTATTGTTGATGGTTATTTAGGACAGCAAAAATACATTCCAGCTGGAGACGTTATTGAGGAATGCAGCTGTTATGCATAAACCTCATGGAACAAACACACAGTGAGCGTAATGAGAGCTAATGGGGGGAGTGGACTGACATCAGACAGGCTGCAACACCCAGCCTGCAGTGAAGGATTACAAATCAGAATAGAATAGAAATCAGACAGAAGCCATGGCTGCTGTCCTCGGATACTACAATACTCCATCTGATGCCTCTGTGAATGTAACAGCACTGAAAACCATGGCCTTATAACTGTGTCAGTAGCTTTTCTTCCATATAGGAATAGAAATAGTCCAGTATCTACTAGCATCGGGGAGTAGGAGGAGAGCTGGGGCTAAGGTTTAGGAGAAGTGAGGGTCCTGCTCTTTCAGTCTGCCCTGTACCCAAGAGCTTGCAAACACAAATCACAGATGTGAAGCTAACACAACATTGAGCAGTGTACAGTAACCTGCCCTGTGGCACCCAGTGCCCCTTTACATACATGGATGACATGGAAGTTCTATGAAAATGTATTGACAGTAAAGCAAAGTAAATTAACAACAAACCCACTCCTCTGCCACGTGCCCAGTGCAGGTACATGGACTGTGGCAACTCGCACTGCTGTGATGGGAACGAGGGAGGCGTCTTTCCGTCACTGTGCTGCACAACGCTTCCACCTGTGCCGCGTCGCCTGTAACCGCGCTTCTACATTAACATGGGTGCGTTCGGTATTGTGGCTTGCAAGATCTACTGAGCCTGTAAAAACCAAACATCAAAGCGGGCTTTCAATATCAATATTCAATATTACCACTATGATGTTTTACCTGACGTTGTTTACCTTTTACTACGTGTCACCACGAGTTCGGTGGTCAAAGAAAACTTCAGTGCAACAATAGAAAAAAATGTAATGGTTGTTTAAAACCATCACTCGGTATTTAGGACAAAACGCCTATTGGCTAGATCAGTGCCCCTCCAAAGCTTAAAAATCACGGCTGAAAGTTGTCATTTCTCTTCATCCTCCCCGCTTGTCCACAAAATGACGGGGAATTTAATTCGCAGCGTCCTTTATTTCGCAATGCAATAGTCTGAAAGAATTCAATTGCTAGGATGCTCTAGGATGATTAATCCTTATAATCTGCCTCGTTAACTATTGATCTACAGTAATGTGGTGTCAGCCCCTCTGCCGGACGTTGTCATGTGTGTTAATCGTGTGCACCAAAATGCCAATACTGAACAGAAGTACTGTGTCACTGATAACTAGGACTCGTGCATGACAGCAATGCTGCTTCCCTGTCAGCAGCTGATCGCAAACGCGTTCACCGTCAGTACGTTTGCATCGGTTCCGTACCTGAGCTCTGCACAGCAGGTCCCTCTCGCTCCCGGGGCGCGCGAGACACACGTCGTGCCATCTCGAGCGCTCGGAGAGCTCGCGCCAGCGGCTGTTATCAGTTATCGCGCGCTGCTTTTCCTCCGGTGGATCACGCGCTGTGTGAGGTGAAACGGGCTGGATGCAAATAAGAATCTGAATGTGTTTCAGGGTTACCGTGCAGAGTTCCGGATCGTTTTTCGTTTTTGAATTACTGGGGAATGTTTTGCAGTTTGCCAGGTTGCATTTGAGAACGGAAACCCAGAATGCCACGCTCTTGCTATGCAGGAAACATTAGAGCCGTATAGAAAGCACCAGGAGAAGCTCGCATTAAACGACGTATTTGTGGGATTATAGTGAATTTCCTGTTCGTTTGAAGACTTGGGATATCTGGGCACAGAGGACCCAGTGGGAGTCTTTTCAGCTACAGTCGGGAGGAAACTATAGAAATACTGTGCCGAGAAGCTCCTGCTGCCGCTTCCACGGTACTGCAGGTTACGCTGCTTACATTCCTCTCCAAGAGTAAGGAAAGGATGTGTTGTGTCAGTTTTGATCGCAGTCGATATACAGGAGGTAAAAGAAAATGCTCTGGATTAATCGGGGAGTAAAAGCCTTCGCTGAAAATATAACATCTAGATGGTCCACAATGGATGAACTTCTGATAACTAAGGTAAGGAGAAGGAAGCGGTTTAATGCGTGTTGAGAAAACGGTGGTTTTATCTGTGAGTACTGCTCGTCTCTGCTTTATAGCCTAATGGGCCGGTACATGGATCCCAGAACGCTTAAAGACTGTTATCCCAGTTACATGCTAATATGTCAATAGTCTATGAAGTAGTACATTTAGAATCTTCTTCAAAAATGTGTGCATACAGGAAAGGCTATCATTTTTATAGGAAAATGGACTATTCGTTTCATTTAGAGCAATACGGGGATTTCCAGCTTGCAGACGCGTCTGGGGGACTTGCTGAGTACCGCCTTCTGTGCAGTTTATTCTAATGAACTTGTTTGGACATTATACAGGAGGTCACGCATGTGTCCTAAATGCCAAACGCTATATTTTAAGTGTATTGTTGAATATTAACGAATGGAACAAACTTTTCACTTTCCACTTTACGGTTAGCTTGGTTTCACATTAACAGGCATCTATGCGTTTTAAGTAGACTGCCTTACATTGTGTTATAAACATTCATCTTGCAACGGAATAAGAATGTTTTGCAAGTGAGGTTAAGGCTTGCCACTGTTGATTTCCTGTCGTTTTTTGTGTTTCTATACAAAGTCAAATCACTGTATGGGGCTTAGGATACAGTCGATGCAATAGTGCAAGCTGTGATTAGTTTTAGTCACGGATGTAGGAGCGCAACAGTCTACAATTTTCTACACGGAGCATCAAAGTAATGGCCTGTCCGATGCGCAGAAAATGGGGGCTGATATCGGAGCATAGCGCGCGGCCGTGTGCCGGCGTGCGCTCGCACGTTTTGTGAAAGATGCCTGGCTAATCGAAATGCAGAGACACGGTGCTTACTTCAACAATCAAAGCTCTGTAAAACTTTAAGGCCTATGTAATCCCAAAGACGGACGGTTGGTCTAATTATAAATGCTGTAAGCCTGCGTAAGATATTTCTTGGGGCTCTGAGCAGACAGCCTCTGCAACGGGAACCATGCTCACATGTGCCTGAAATCATTTCCATGCTTCCGCCAGACAGCATGTATAGAATCATTTTTAGGTTTGAACGAAAAGCTGTCGTCTATCTTCATCTAAAAGCTGTGCAACGCGCGGCGTCACGTATTTGTTGCAATGGCAGCGGTTATGCGCTTGTCAATACCGCGCACAATATGTGTTCCTGTTCATGTATTCTTCGGGATACAGAGGAATTGATTGTATAGAGGAGGAACTCCAGCACCCCGAACAGAAAAATAACTGAACGAAAGAGAGCGATGTGCACTGATTATCACCACTTTGCAAGGAAAGCACGAAGACACTCACTTACCACAGTGGTTTGTCCAGAGAAGTACTGGAGAAATATTGTCGTATATTTGACTTACAAATAAACGAGTGGCTAACACCAACACTGTTTTTCTCATTTACTTTGGTGATCGCTTAACAGGCTAAAGTGTGTTTGCGAAGGAAAAAGTCACATTTTCATGGATTTGCGAGTCAACGTTAGAGGCAAATTGATGACTGTACGAGGTTCCGTAGTTAATTCAGGTTGTTGGTTACCCATCACTGTTTAGCGTTTGTTCAGTGGCTGTCCATCAAGGTACACATTTAGGATCAAAGGCTTTGAGATCGCATTTGTACATTTTAAGACTGTTTATTATTTAAGAGATGCCACAGAAAAACATATTTATTATTACATATTTTCATTTCAATTGTGAAAACCTTGGGAAATATATCCTGCTCAGATGTTGTTTTGCTGCTGTTTTTTGCATTGCATTGCATTGCATTGACCAGACTGTGCAATGCCTGAAATGTAAGAAATAAAGAATATGCTTTTGTACATTTTATTACTGATTCAGGAGCTGTAACACAGAGGTGTCCTGGGGGTTTATGGCTGGTTATGAAATTTTGATTATTAAAACCTTATCAAAAATCCTGGAGCAGTTCTGTGTGTTGTGTATTCTCTTAAGTTTACTTGCTTAGCTTGAGGCGTTTATTCTCCTGGATGGCCAGGTCTGTTTGGACATGTGCCAGAATGCGTATTACAGAGCTAGGTGTGTGACAGGTATTTATACAACAAACCTCTGAGGAAATGTGGATCTTGAAGGCCTTCTATGCTACCGTGTATCATGCTAAATTTGATGCAAATATTAACATATTGTCATGAAAGGAGAAGGAGCTGCCGTAAGTCACTTAAACAAAAGTGTAGCACACCTACAATAGAATTATCACAGGGATTTGCAATGGACATCAGAGAGGAATGATTTTAACAACATGCATATTGTCACAAGGTAATAGACCAACATACTCCCACATAAAAGGAGTAATAATAGTCAAGAGGCCATGTAGAACGTAATGAAAAGTTGTTGAGATAAAATATTAAAAGTGCATTCAATGAATGCAGTTATGGAATGGAATAATGAATATGTGGAATCAGATAGCTAATTATTTGACCTACATCCTAATTAAGAAAAGAAAGTCAGTGCACACTGTTTTCCAGTGAGACCTTGAGCTAGTTGTGATTAGTGCAGATATATAGCAAAAAGCGCTAATATCCTCAAAGTCTAAAGCAGAGGCTGCAGTGGCGAGGAAAAATATCCTCAGAGAGAGAAAGCTTTCGTTTAATTTAATGTAGGAGCTAGCGATGGGTTCCCTGATGAGTTACACCTGAGGAGGAAAGTGAGGTTTGGAATTTAATGATGATTCAGGCAGCATCACAGAGGGGTTGTCACATATGTGCCTATGCATTCAGTGAGGAAACGTCTTGCATTTATTCACAGAGAGTCACAATATTTTATGTTTGACAATTTATGAAGTTGATATAAAACATTTGGCAGTTAATGTAGGATTTTCTGTGGCAAGAAACTTGCTTGGTGAGCTTCCCTTAAGAATTGAGTCGTGCACTGCATGGTGGGATTGATTCATCTAACTTCAATAATAATTAATATTGTGTGCTGTGCAGGCCATCTTTACGCTTATGAAAAACATTTCAGAGTTCCTGCACCAGAATTGTAAATAGATGTGTTTGCAGGTGTCCCTTACTGAAATGCAGTTGACTACAAACAGTTCAAGGTTGTTGTTTAAAACACATCCTTGGCAGCTGTTCCTCAGGAGGAGTCTCTGGGGTGTTTATTGTAGGCTCTGTGGGTACTGAAAAGGTAAAGAGAGAGATAAATGTCATGTAATTGATGTGCATAGCACAGACTGGAATTAAGCCACATTACAGCATTTGATTCATAGTTTTTTTTTTTTTGGGGGGGGGGGGGGGGGGGGTTTACTTGCTGCTGTGCGTGTCTCAGGACAGAAGATACCGGCCTTTAGTGGACTAACCCAGATACTGTCACTGAGAGGTACACATGCTCCCCATTGGCCCACCCACCAGGCAGAGAAACCCGGCGCACTAATCTTACTGCCTGCTAGTTAAGCAGGTGCCTTTGCCTTGATGGATTAGAGGAGTGCCCTCAATAGACTTACAGCTAACCTCATCACCCACCTGATCTATTTGTCCTAAAAAAAAAAACACCACAGTTCAAACCATCATGACACATCAAACCAGCATGATGACGAATAGCGCGAGAACGTTTCCGCCGTCTGTTTCCGGCTGGAATTCAGTGATCACAGACCTGCTGCTGTGGGGGACTGCTCGATCATTGCAACTGCTATAGAAGTTATGTGGAATTCAGTGACACCTGAGGGTGTTCTTTACCTCACAGACATCATTTAGCACGTTTGTCTGATAGGCAACGGAGATATTCTTTTGAATACTTTCACATTTCATATGCATTCTGAAAACAGGTGGTGGTAGTATGAAGTCCAGTGAAATCGCACACACCAGGTCCACACCAAGTCAGTGGTGCTTAATAAACTGACAGTGATGAGGAAGTGCCCCATTGTCTTTGCTCACAGAGAACATCTTAGAAGCCTTTCAGCAAACCAGCAGGAATTGGCGTGTCTCTCTGCTGGGGGGGGCTGTGCCGGGACAGTGACCTGCAGCAATAGGAGCAGAACTGAGAGGCCTTGGGTTCGCACACGACGCTGTGGGTTCGGCTCCCAGGAGCCTCAGCGCTGGTGGTGAATATCCAGCTCTCCGCAATAATTACTAATGTTGTAAGACTGTGAGCACTGGAAGTTACTCTGGATTATGGCATCTGGCCAGTGCTGTAAGCTGCATTGTAATGTGGCAGAGCTATATGAGGGTTAAATCCCTCTGTAATCTATGAGAGCTTTGTAATGCATGTACTTATTGTTTTATGGGTTGTTTGATCCTCATATGCATGCTGAGTTGTCATCATTGTGTCAGTGTCTCTAATGCATGAGAACAGGTCTGTGCATTGGCTGACGTCCAGGCAGATCTTGGGGTTTTCATATAATACCTCTCTAAGCAGACCTTGGGCCTCTCAGCGGATCTAAAGGCTATAAATACAGGCACATATGTCAGAGGATGGCCCGGTGACGCGTGCTAAGTCCCTCCTGAGCTGCACATGAGCCTGCTTTCCAGCCTTGCATCCCGTATCGGCCAGCGGGATACAGGCTGGTGCCTTCACCTGTACACCTGCCTGCTCTTCCTCATCTTCATCCTCCTCCTGCATCTTCTCTCCCCACCTTCATCATCCTCCTGTATTTCCTCTCCTTCTCTCCTCTTGCACATGCTCCTGCCTACTCCAATCCCACCTCCTCCTCATCCAGGTCCATCCATCCTCCTCTTCCTCTTTATCCTCCTCCTTGTCTTCATTTCCCTCCTTCCTCATGCTTTTCTGTCTGCTCCTCTTCCTCCTGTCTGTCTGGGTATGCCCTTATTATGGGATGTTGGCTGGTGGTTTGAGATGGCTGTCTGTGGGGTTAATGTGTTTGTTTGTGTTGTCAGAATGTGATTCCCCAGCATGTCGCCAGCTTCAGAGTGTTATGGGCGAAGGTGGAATAGTGTTCCAGGGACAAATAACTGCTGCATTCTGTCACAGTTCAGCACACAACTGCGAATCCATTAAAACACCATCACAGCCGTGAACAGTCAGACTGCAGGGACATGCAGCACTATTGCAGGGTGATAAATACAGCCTGATTCAGATGGAGCACAGGATCAAAGCACAGCTCATTCATTAATCTCATTCCAGCTCAGTCACAATGCCCTCTCAAGGTTTCCATCTATGTTGTGGCAAATCTATATTTCTATAGTGTTACAGCAATATCAGGGGAATTAAGCAAGTGCCTGAAAGCCTGTTCTATTCAGCCTACACTAAACGCTGATGTATTCATAGATATCGAGCAGAAGGCCACTGCTTTCAATTCACATGTGACAATTTTACCAAGTGACAGGATAAATATTTATCCAGTCAGCAGTGGCGATGTTCCACTCAGTGTTTGATGAAGGAGTCAGTGAGAAGCTGGTGCAGCAGAGGCCACCTGCCTGTCAGACAGACACAGCCCACCTGGAGGACCCTGCTGCTCACAGCCGGGCCCCGGGATGCAGAGTGCTGTGCTGTCTGTGTGCGGAGCGCCGTGCTGTCTGTGTGCGGAGTGCCGTGCTGTCTGTGTGCGGAGTGCTGTGTTGTCTGTGTGCGGAGTGCTGTCTGTGTGCGGAGTGCTGTCTGTGTGCGGAGCGTCGAACGCAGGGTGTGTTATGCTTACACTCTGTGGTGGGTGTTTATCTGCATGGGTCACAGCTGCAGCGCACGGTGTCACCAGGAACAGAGAGTTTAGGTGAAGAACGCTGTGGCTTCCCTCTGCTTTCTGATGTCACTGGAGACCGTGAGCCCATTGGTCAGCCCTGCTGGCTGCTGTGTAATTTTTCCCATTCCTGCCGCTGCAGCCATAAAGAGGCAGCAGCCAGCTCTGTGCCAGTGGCTGCAACAGCAGGACACCTGCCTGAGTCTGAGGGCACGAGCCATTAGGTCACTGCCTCAGATATGCATCCCACAAATCAAAAGAAGTGGCTTCGGAAAGTGCTGAGTAAAGACATCTCTGGACCTGTTCAGTGTGTCCCTTCTAGGCCACCATCTACCAACCTGCATGTATTTATACATGTCCAGATGTGTGTGTCTCCACGTGTGTGTGTCCAGGTGTGCCACTCCTTTTAAAAACACACCCCAATCTCCTGTTTGAACCACAGCCATCATGGGCCCAGCGTCACGGTAAAAAAACAAACCTGTCATGACAGAAGCAAGCCCAACGGGGAGCAGGCACAGTGTGTCAGTATCGTCAGTGCTCAGATGATGCTCTTGTGTTTGCTAATGCTAGATGGATGTTTAGTAGACATGACACTCAGAGAGATGAGGAATTTCTCCTCTGCGTTACCATGGTATTATTGAGTGAAAGAAAGAGCAGGTGGGGGCGGGGGGAGTGGGGGGTGCAGGGGACGGGGGGGGGGGGGTTGGCTGTTTCGGATGAAGGCTGCTGTCACCCCGGCTCCTCTGTGGCCCTGAGACTCAAAGCAGTCAGGCACAGATTTACAGCTTTTCCGGACTGGCCTTTGTGTTTTTTTCTAAAGATTCATTTTACAACAGCAGCCTGCCCCAGTGGGCCCAATGGCCATCCTCAATGACGAGAGAGCGAGAGAGAGAGAGAGAGAAAGGGAGCGAGACAGAGAGAGATGGAGAGATACAGAAATGTGGATAAATAAAGGACCTGATCACAATGGTCAGCGGTGATCGCAGGCTGACAGCGAGATCCAGACTGGAGGGACAGAGGTGCACAAAATACGGAAATTTTGATGAGGGAAAAAAACAGCAATTCCACATTTTATCACACTTTCAAACACCAAAAAAGAACAATACAAACAGCAAAGAATTACCATGAAAATACACAGAGCCCCACTATCTGTGATGTACTTTCCAGAGTCCTGCCAACTGTGGATCGGTGCTTTACCCATCTGTGCCTATGAACATTTACCTCGTACAAATATTTATGTAAGAAAACCACTGATGCTACACATATTTTTCTTGTTCTTGGTGTTCATCTGTTTCTTAGTTTCAAAGTCATCAGTCTTATGTCTGATTTAATAATGCTGCTCTGTAATGTCAATAAGGCTTTAAAGTTTGAAACTGAGAAAAAGATGAGAAAGAAAAATACAGTGAATGACAGAGAAAAAGGCAGAGGTGATGAGAGTATAAAAGAGACAGAATGACAGAGAGAGAGAAAGAGAGAGACAGGAATAGAGATGGACAGTGAGAGAGAGACAGGAATAGAGATGGACAGTGAGAGACAGAGACAGGAGTAGAGATGGACAGTGAGAGACAGAGACAGGAGTAGAGATGGACAGTGAGAGAGAGACAGGAGTAGAGATGGACAGTGAGAGAGAGACAGGAGTAGAGATGGACAGTGAGAGACAGACAGGAGTAGAGATGGACAGTGAGAGAGAGACAGGAATAGAGATGGACAGTGAGAGAGAGACAGGAGTAGAGATGGACAGTGAGAGACAGAGACAGGAGTAGAGATGGACAGTGAGAGAGAGACAGGAGTAGAGATGGACAGTGAGAGACAGAGACAGGAGTAGAGATGGACAGTGAGAGAGAGACAGGAGTAGAGATGGACAGTGAGAGAGAGACAGGAATAGAGATGGACAGTGAGAGACAGACAGGAGTAGAGATGGACAGTGAGAGAGAGACAGGAATAGAGATGGACAGTGAGAGACAGACAGGAGTAGAGATGGACAGTGAGAGAGAGACAGGAGTAGAGATGGACAGTGAGAGACAGACAGGAGTAGAGATGGACAGTGAGAGAGAGACAGGAGTAGAGATGGACAGTGAGAGACAGACAGGAGTAGAGATGGACAGTGAGAGAGAGACAGGAGTAGAGATGGACAGTGAGAGACAGACAGGAATAGAGATGGACAGTGAGAGACAGACAGGAGTAGAGATGGACAGTGAGAGAGAGACAGGAGTAGAGATGGACAGTGAGAGACAGACAGGAATAGAGATGGACAGTGAGAGAGAGACAGGAGTAGAGATGGACAGTGAGAGACAGAGACAGGAGTAGAGATGGACAGTGAGAGACAGAGACAGGAGTAGAGATGGACAGTGAGAGAGAGACAGGAGTAGAGATGGACAGTGAGAGAGAGACAGGAATAGAGATGGACAGTGAGAGACAGAGACAGGAGTAGAGATGGACAGTGAGAGACAGAGACAGGAGTAGAGATGGACAGTGAGAGAGAGACAGGAGTAGAGATGGACAGTGAGAGAGAGACAGGAGTAGAGATGGACAGTGAGAGACAGAGACAGGAATAGAGATGGACAGTGAGAGAGAGACAGGAATAGAGATGGACAGTGAGAGACAGACAGGAGTAGAGATGGACAGTGAGAGACAGACAGGAGTAGAGATGGAGTAGAGATGGACAGTGAGAGACAGACAGGAGTAGAGATGGACAGTGAGAGAGAGACAGGAGTAGAGATGGACAGTGAGAGACAGACAGGAATAGAGATGGACAGTGAGAGACAGACAGGAGTAGAGATGGACAGTGAGAGAGAGACAGGAGTAGAGATGGACAGTGAGAGACAGACAGGAATAGAGATGGACAGTGAGAGAGAGACAGGAGTAGAGATGGACAGTGAGAGACAGAGACAGGAGTAGAGATGGACAGTGAGAGACAGAGACAGGAGTAGAGATGGACAGTGAGAGACAGACAGGAGTAGAGATGGACAGTGAGAGAGAGACAGGAGTAGAGATGGACAGTGAGAGAGAGACAGGAGTAGAGATGGACAGTGAGAGAGAGACAGGAGTAGAGATGGACAGTGAGAGACAGACAGGAGTAGAGATGGACAGTGAGAGAGAGACAGGAATAGAGATGGACAGTGAGAGAGAGACAGGAGTAGAGATGGACAGTGAGAGACAGAGACAGGAGTAGAGATGGACAGTGAGAGAGAGACAGGAGTAGAGATGGACAGTGAGAGACAGAGACAGGAGTAGAGATGGACAGTGAGAGAGAGACAGGAGTAGAGATGGACAGTGAGAGACAGACAGGAGTAGAGATGGACAGTGAGAGAGAGACAGGAATAGAGATGGACAGTGAGAGACAGACAGGAGTAGAGATGGACAGTGAGAGAGAGACAGGAGTAGAGATGGACAGTGAGAGACAGACAGGAGTAGAGATGGACAGTGAGAGACAGACAGGAGTAGAGATGGACAGTGAGAGACAGACAGGAGTAGAGATGGACAGTGAGAGAGAGACAGGAGTAGAGATGGACAGTGAGAGAGAGACAGGAATAGAGATGGACAGTGAGAGAGAGACAGGAATAGAGATGGACAGTGAGAGACAGACAGGAGTAGAGATGGACAGTGAGAGACAGACAGGAGTAGAGATGGACAGTGAGAGACAGACAGGAGTAGAGATGGACAGTGAGAGAGAGACAGGAATAGAGATGGACAGTGAGAGAGAGACAGGAGTAGAGATGGACAGTGAGAGACAGACAGGAGTAGAGATGGACAGTGAGAGACAGACAGGAGTAGAGATGGACAGTGAGAGACAGACAGGAGTAGAGATGGACAGTGAGAGACAGACAGTGACAGAAAAAGGCAAAGAGCGCAGCTTGTTTCATGTGTTTTGTATATTTCGTTTATAGCATTACACATGAGACCAGCCTGCTGGCGTGCAGTCCCAGGGGACGCCACGCCCATGTCAGCCATGCCCACATTAGCTGATCCAATCACAGCGTTTGGTTCTGCTGGCTCTCGTGGGTAGTGAAGGGTGGTGCCGTCCTTTTCCAGGATGTGTTGCCGACCAGAATATTAATTTTACGCATTTTATACAAGCACAGGAAATGAAAAAGCACCACATGGACCGAAATTCAGTTTGAAATCATTTAGAGAGAGTTGGCTTCCGTGCAAAGAATCTGTTACATATCGACAGGAACAAGGACAGAGAGGGGATTATAGTTATTGTTTGGGATTAGATTTTTTCCATGAAAACTCCTAAAACTTACAGTGGACTTGTAACATTTTAGATTAATGCATTTCACTGAATTTGCTAAGCTCATTTGGTTGTTTCATTCAGATTTTATCTTTTTGGCACTGACCCCACTGGTCCGCTGACTGCACGTGTAGACAGCAGCTCTCCCCCAGCCTCTCTTCTTTCTGCTGCGATCTCAGTGTGTGAGTTTTCACACCTCTGCTCTGCTCAGAGAGCCGACGGTGTGGCGGGATCAGAGAGCCTGCGGTGTGGCGGGATCAGAGGAGCTGCAGTGTGGCGGGGTTAGGCTGACAGAGGGGCCACGGTGCGGCGGGATCAGAGGGGCCACGGTGCGGCGGGATCAGAGGGGCCACGGTGTGGCGGGATCAGAGGGGCCGCGGTGTGGCGGGATCAGAGGGGCCGCGGTGTGGGGGGATCAGAGGGGCTGCGGTGTGGCGGGATCAGAGGAGCTGCAGTGTGGCGGGATCAGAGGAGCTGCAGTGTGGCGGGATCAGAGGAGCTGCAGTGTGGCGGGGTTAGGCTGACAGAGGGGCCGCGGTGCGGCGGGATCAGAGGAGCCACGGTGCAGCAGGATCAGAGGGGCCACGGTGCGGCGGGATCAGAGGGGCCGCGGTGTGGGGGGATCAGAGGGGCCGCGGTGTGGCGGGATCAGAGGGGCCGCGGTGTGGCGGGATCAGGTAGGCAGAGGGGCCGCGGTGTGGCGGGATCAGGTAGGCAGAGGGGCCGCGGTGCGGCGGGATCAGAGGGGCCACGGTGTGGGGGGATCAGGTAGGCAGAGGGGCTGCAGTGTGGCGGGATCAGAGGGGCCACGGTGCAGCAGGATCAGAGGGGCCGCGGTGTGGCGGGATCAGAGGGGCCGCGGTGTGGCGGGATCAGAGGGGCCGCGGTGCGGCCTGTATCTGTGAGCACATTACACAGGGAGAAATGCTTATGTAAGCGCAGCCAGATGAAGGTTATGGTCATTCTGCTCGTGTATTATTCTAGGAGTATTCAATGCAAATTAAACTAACTCCACACATGCCTGTAGCAATCCATTGATCAGGTTCACTAAATATACAGATAAATGTTTCATTCTGTTTCCTTTAGCGCTAAAGAGAGTAATACAGCTATAAAATTGTTCAGATCTGTTGTAACCACAGTGTTACTCTACCTAGGGTGAATCACGTCACTGTGTTACATTTTAAAGAATTCCATTCTGCCACTATGTACATTTTGACAATAAAATATTTTCTGTTGTAATATTCTGCCTCTATGGCAACCAGTCACTGCAACATTGTAGCACTAGTATTTTGTGTCTGTGATTTGATAGACTCGTTTCACCTGTAGTCTCTCTGCTGTTTGAGCTCAGTGACGTTTCCTGAGTCACTGCATTATATATGCCTTCTTCAGGAAAGATTGGCACATCTGGAACTGCAGGCTTGGATGCTTTATATTATTCATCAAAGACAAATCGTCTGAATTATGAACAGTCTTATACAGTAATATAAGAAATAGTCCAGATTTAAATGCATGGAAATAGCAGTCATCAATTAGCCAGTGTGCTGTTCACAGTGAGTGTGTGGTGCACCTTAGAAAGGTCAGAGATGGACGTCAGCAGGGTGAGCTTTGATCGGTTCACATAGAACGCCCTGCTAGCGTCTTTCGTTGCTGTTTCTGCGGCTGTTGATTCTGGTCCGGATTGGGGATAAGTTCATTGGGGGTGGGGGTGAGTTTTTGTTGGTAGTCGGGGTGAGTTTTCATTGGGAGTGGGGGTGAGTTTTCGTTGGGAGTGGGGGTGAGTTTTCATTAGGAGAGGGGGTGTTTTCGTTCGCAGTGGGGGGGGGGTGTTACCACTGAGGTTCTGCGCTGTAATGCTACGCCTGGGCAACAGCTGCTTGGTTACTGAGGGAGACACTGGGGTCACTAAAAAAGCTAAAGACAAGAGTGTGGCCCCTGTAACCTCTGTGGTTCAGCTCATCATGTTTCCCTCTGGGGGAGTATTTCCTCTCAGCCTCACGGCCAGGAGAAATCTCTTCAGCGTAGGTTGCAAAAAACTTGTTGTATTGTTGGAAGCGTGAATCCAAGTGCAGTTTTACTCCATTCGTTTTGATCTTGTTCATTGTCTTTTTGTTGGTTTTTAAATGTAGCTCCACCTCTGACTGCATGTTGTGCTTCCTGCTCCTTAGACTAGATGTAGCACCTGAAACTCAAGGTTGTTTGCAACTGAAGGACCTCATCCGCCCCCGCACTCCTCCTCCTCCAAATGCAGTAGCACTTTGCACAGGCTGGGCGTGTAATAAGCATGTTTTCAGTGTCCACAAGGTGCATGTCAACCTAATAACAGGACAGAAGATTCCGGATCATTCCTGCAACGTGACACAGGGCAGATGCTCAGAGATGGGTACTGGCCAGTTTCATTCTGATTTATGTCCTTCTCAGCGGGTAGCTGCTGAATCACGTATAACCAGATGTGGAACCAGGAATGGACAGTTGCTTTGAAACTGCTGATAAGAGTGCTGTGCACTTGCAGGCAGCTGCTTCTCTGTGTTTCCCCTGCAAGCGCTGACCGTGTGCTTTCACAGATGCATGCTCAGGGTGGCGGTGTGAGTTTCTCCTCAGGTTGCAAGCTTGGCAGAGTTTGCATTCACATATGAATATTTCAGTCCTTTTGGAGACAACTGGCTGCTGTCTACTGCTGTTTATAGTCGCATACAACCCATAAGATGTATGAAACCATGGAGACCAGACAACACAAGAGCACCGA
Organism: Megalops cyprinoides; assembly: GCF_013368585.1. NCBI lineage: Eukaryota > Metazoa > Chordata > Actinopteri > Elopiformes > Megalopidae > Megalops > Megalops cyprinoides. The sequence continues at coordinate 502,215 of NC_050599.1, forward strand.
CAGGGTGAGGCAGACGACCTGTGACAATTTCAGGTGCCCCAGGTTCTGTGGCAGAGATAAATAATGTGAGCACTGCGTAGAAGGACCCTCTGATTGGCGTTTTCAGCCAGTCTGTGAGAGAGAGAGCTGCCAGTCCAAAGCAGGCCGACTGAGAGTCAGCCCTGAGAGGGACTCTCATTCTGCTGAGTGGTAGTAATTGATATTTGATTATCATTATATCTAAACAATTATTCAATAATGTGTTATTACATTTAGTCAAAAGATAAAAACTTGCATATTTCAAGATACTAGTTAAGCAAAATTCTACTTTATTTGTATTGTAGTAACTAGTACTGCTGAATTGTATTCTCCCTCACAGACATTACCAGCCTGTGTTGCATAATCACAGTAATGATCAAAGTCTATCATGCATTTGCTCACAGTGACTGCCAAACTGTATCATATACTTACATTAATTGCTGGCTTGCATAATATACTCACAATAATTACCAACCTACATCATTTGCTTAACTGCAGCTATTACCAGCATACATAATATACTCTCTCACTCACAGTAATTACCAGCCTGCATCGCATACTGACTTTCCATCCAGCATCGTATACTCCCAGTAATTACCAACCTGCATCTTATCTCAGGGCTCTCTCAGGAAACAACAGCCATTTTGGCTCTGAATCAAACAGTGAAATGGAGTGTGTCGGGGCTCCCTTTAGGGTTGTCAAGCCTGTTTGCTGAATTATGAATATTTAATCAGTCAGCAGTCGTGTCTTTATTTGGACGGAGGGGTGTTTAGTTTAGGCCCTGTTGTGGCAGGTAACAGTGTGGTTTTCCAGAGGGAGCTCGTTTGGCTTGGCTTCCATGCTTCCTGCCTGCCGGCCGGGCGTGTGTGTGGACAGGCAGGCAGATTGCTTTCTGTTGGCTGTTACTTGGGCTTGGCCCACTGCCACCCCCTTTCACTGCAGGGGAAAAGCCTGAAATGATGAGGGACCCTGTGGGCTACCTGGGGGCCACCGGAGCCTCCCGCCAAACGGGACGGGACAGGAAGCAGGTGAATGAGGCGGCAGCTGACCCTGCCCGCTACTCCACCTGTGCCTCTGCTCCATATTTTAAAATCACAACCTACGATAAGACTGTTAGAGCAGTGTACAGCATGAAAATGGCCCTATATTCCAAAGGATTAATATATACACAGTTAAACATTATACAGACTGTGGCAGAAGATGCCAGGCCTGGGCACTGCCGCTCTCCTGCTCTCCTGTGGGCGTGCCCGTGCCGCATATGGCAACGTGCTGCAGGCTGTGTGTGCTTTCACATCACGGCAACAGCGGCCTGTGCTGCTTCAGAATTCTGAACACAGCTTCCGCCACTGTATAAGCCTGCAAACGAGGACAACGTCACATAGAGGTAGAGGTCAAGGGTCACAGCCACATGCTGACATGGCTTACCCTGTCTGGCTGTGGAGAAACAGGGCAGCAGGCTGGATTTCTTCTTTAAAATGCAAAATCTCCAGCCAGTACAAGACAGGACAGGAAAACTTTAACATGATCCTCTGTAACTGTGGTATTCCAAAGTTACCGCTTAAATAATACACTGCCATTTAAATGTTGCATTAATGCTTCGCTTATTATCCCATTACTAACTCAATAATTAAACACTCATCAAATATTACTGAGAGCTACAGAAAACCTGGGCTCTGTGTCATAAGTCATTTCAGTCATAACCATGGCCCTCAGAAATGTTCAAGCTGCAGTTTCCACAGATCCTCCTTGGTCACAGTGCAAACATCTTTCTGTGGTGAACTCCAAGCCTGTGATCTGGGCTTCAGCGTTCACCGTTATGGTGTGTGCACTAATGAAGCTGTAAGCAGGACTGCCTGCCATGGGAAACATGCTTTCTGCTGCTGGAGGCTGTCAGCGAGGGCAGCATCACCGCGTAGGCGCTGCTGACGTCTTAATCGTCCCAAAGAAGCTTTTCATCCTTTTCCTCCATCTCTACCCTAAGATACTCCAGGGATGACAGCTGACAGCTGGTAAACAGAGAGAGGTGGCAAAAATATCAACATGAACACGAAGGTGAGTGAGAAAGAGACAGATGTAAGAAAGCTGGGAATGTGCTCCCTCCCAAACCCAGAGCAGGAATACCCTGAGGACCTCGCGCCCTATTCCTGCTTCGTTAAAGTGTGTTTATCATACGTACGTTAGACAGTGTTCTTTTAATGAATGGGAAAAATGAGTCCTCCCATGGGCAAAAGCGAAACGGCCGAGCCACTATGCCAGTGCTAGGGATCTGAGAGAGCAGTTTATTCAGGAATTAAACACAATGGTTTCTCTGGAGATCAGATTCTGGTCCAGTTACCTGTTTCCATATTCTCCATATTTCCATATGCTTCCATATGTTGTTTGGTACAACCTTTCCTCACCACACACACCGTTGCCAGCGTCCCCCTGCCCTGCCTGTGGCCGTAGCGGAGGGGCAGCTCTGAGCATGTGCTGCCTAGTGACTGGCACAAAGCATTAGAGCTTTGCTGAGCTAATTGCTTCTTCAACGATTGGATGTTTCAAGCCACCAGAATCTGGTAAATCAATTAGTTAAAATCAACTGATTGTAAAAGTAATTAGAATGAATTGATCTGTGATTCACGAGGCCGTGTGTTTGCTGGAATGGACACAGTGAGCATTTTTCTGGCTCACAGAGCCTGCCCCCTGTGGAAGCACAGTCATGTTACTAAGATTTATTATCCTTGGAATTGAGGCGAGCTTTGCCAAGTTTAATCTCCAGTTCACATAAATACTAAGGCGACATTTATCAAAGTCCTTGGGGAAATTCAAATCGCCTTGCTCCTCCAAATGAAGAAATGCACCGGTTTCGGCACGCCATAGTCCCACTCTCCCTCTCTGCTGCTGTGGCCCGTAAAGAGGCCTCTTCTAGAAGACCTGACCGTTAAACTGATCATATTCTTATTTGCAGTATTTAACAATCAATTAACCAAACCGTTAAAACTCACGCAACTCGGTACACTGAAGTATGCAGTGGTGTGTGTATTTGTAACGCAGCATATGAAACGGAACAGTGTGCAGATTGTGGCTGTAAGCGTGGTGCTTTTTTAGCGCGGTGTTATTTTGCTGCCCTGACTGCGGGTGACGGGCGCAGTAAAAACACCACGGCTGTCACACAGGGGGTAGAAGGCAGGCTGAAGGTGAGGATATGCCAGCGCTCCTGCAGCTGTTAGTGCTGTCATGATGCTGTCAGAGGGCATTAACTCCTGACTGACAGTTGTCCATCAGCAGCCCTGCACTGATGGCTCCGTTGGGTTGAGGTGTGTCTGAGATTGACGTTTCCCTGCTTCCTGGACCGCCACAGACACACCTGTGTGTTGCTGCTGTCCAGGTGTCTGCCGCGCGGCAAGATGCTGCCCCAGGCCGATGTGGCTGTGTCAGTGTGATGCTGGCGGAGGCTGGACAGAGGCAGCGTTCTCAGGCCACACATCACACGGCACTGCATGGCATCACATGACAGTCTGCGTTTATGAGCAATTTGACCTGAAACCTGATGCAGCCAGCACAAACCCAGAGAGCTGGGCTGGGATTGGTCCGTCTCTGTCATGACTGCAGGCACTTACACTTGCTGTGATATGAGCAGCACTTCCTTTTGAGTGGAATGTGATTCTCTGAGAGAAGTGCTCGCGCTCGGAATGTTGATGCTACATTGCACTAACACTCATAGATCACTGTGCAAAGCCTCCCTGTTCTCTGAATAACGAATAATGTTCACCTCACGTGTACTAGCCACCATTTATATCTGAAAAAATATAAATATAACAGTGTACTGGAAATTGTTGAAGAATTTTACAATGAACTTCAAGAATTGAGTTTTGACATACTGTACCAAATATACACCGAATGGCACACATATGGGTGTTTGTGGCTGTGGGTGGTGGTCGCATGGTGTGGTAATCAGACACATTGATGCATGCAGCGATGAAGTTGATCAGATTTAGGCTGGCAGACAGGACAATCTAATGGTGCAGTGGAAAGATTCTCTGTGCTACTGCAGGAAGTGTGGGGACGTCATGGCCACTAAGACTACAGGAAGTGCAAAACTGTCCAATTACTGTCACTTTATGAGGTTGCACTCAAATGCTGCTTTAATGAGGTCAAACGGCAGGGGTTTGTGAGGACTCAGACCTCTGGGTTTATTTCTGTATGATACCCTGAGAAGAGGTCAGGATGCTGTAGGTATGGGGTGCCCGACCCTCCACAATGTTGTGGATGGCACGTTATATTATATTATACTATATTGATCAAATGTGAGGAGAAATAAGATATAAAAAAGCTATAAAAGAGTGACTATACTGTATAGCAACTAAACCAGGGTCATTCTGTAAATATGTCTGACATCAGTCTGGCTAAATGTATTGGGTTCATAATTTGCTTTATCTGTATCTTTTATATTCAGTCATGCTCACAAATAGGACTTTCAGTGAAACCATTTGCAGCCATTACAGCCCTTTCAGATTCAGTTATAAACTCTCCAATAAACACTGCTTTGGTTTCTCCTCCTTTTTGCCACTCTGGAGCATCTCTGTAGGTCTCCATCTTCCTCTCTTCCTTTTTGCCACTCTGGAGCATCTCTGTAGGTCTCCATCTTCCTCTCCTCCTTTTTGCCACTCTGGAGCATCTCTGTAGGTCTCCATCTTCCTCTCTTCCTTTTTGCCACTCTGGAGCATCTCTGTAGGTCTCCATCTTCCTCTCCTCCTTTTTGCCACTGTGGAGCATCTCTGTAGGTCTCCATCTTCCTCTCTTCCTTTTTGCCACTGTGGAGCATCTCTGTAGGTCTCCATCTTCCTCTCCTCCTTTTTGCCACTGTGGAGCATCTCTGTAGGTCTCCATCTTCCTCTCTTCCTTTTTGCCACTCTGGAGCATCTCTGTAGGTCTCCATCTTCCTCTCCTCCTTTTTGCCACTCTGGAGCATCTCTGTAGGTCTCCATCTTCCTCTCCTCCTCCAGCCTCTTCATCCCTCTGCTTTGCTCTCTGAGTGTCTGCATCTCAACAGTGGAAAAAAGCATGCAAAACACACCACTCCACATCCACTTGCATCAGTATAGTGCGGTATACAGTGTCTGTACACACACACACACACACACACACACACACACACACACACACACACAGACACAGGAAGAAAGAGGAGAGAGGAAGAAAGAGAGAGAAATATGTTTATTAACCACACCTTGGGGCTTGGCTATACAACAATCGTATGTCACAGATTTTGCATTTTATATATATATATATGAATAATATGTCATTTAAAATGAGGAGTCAATTGTCACATAAGTATATAAAAGTTTTTTAGATAAAGTGTTGTTCATTAAAGAGAGTAGAGATTTCCCTGGTGTTCTGGCTAAATTCCAATCAGGCCTTTTCTTTCTGGCATCTAATAATCCCCCCAGTTTAATTGACTCTATAATTTTCTCCCTCTCCACCTCAGCTGGTGGGAGGTGAGAGTCCTGGTGCAAAATGGCTGCCGTGTCTCACCCAGGTGGGAGCTGGTTGACTGCTCCCCCACCCCCCCTTCCTGTGTGTACTCTGCTAAAAGGCACTATATATCATTATTAAAATCGCTATTAAGTTAAATGTTTTTTACTCAATGTTTTATTTGAAAATGCGGTAAAAATGTTTATGCCAGTGAGGTGTGCCCATATAAAGGGCAGATCAGAGGAGAGGAGAGGACCTGTAAACAGTTTTTTGGAGTGTTGTGGGTTTGGGGAAACACCCCTCTCTGGTGAGTGTGTGTTTGCTGATAAGAGGGCAGCTTTTCTTCCAGCTCTTCGCTCTTATGGATGAGTTCAGTGACAGCTCTGACCCAATCACCGATCAGCGGTGCTGTGCGCTCAGGCAGGAGCCCTGTGAGATGCAGGGATGGTGGCAGGGCGTTGAGCTCACAGAGTGTGAGTCGCTTTTACCAGCTACACCCTCACTGATCTGAGAGCTTCCTCACTGCTGCCCTGTGAGGGGGACACCGAGAGCATGTGCTTTAGGTCAATGCTGTTGTATTTTGGAGATCATTCACAGTCAGGACTCTGAATCAAGGATTGGAAACATGAAGAAGCACTGTGATTAACTCAGCCAGCTGTGTCCTGGCCGGTGTCAGGAGGGCTTACCCCTCTGCTGGCAGGATCACCAGCAGTTGGCGTATCATTGCCACGCCCCAGTGTACAACAGACTTCTATTTTAATACAAGTGACAATGGCCACTCTGATGAGATATTTATGACTGCAGGTGATGTCAGCTGTTTAAGAGGACCTACAGTGGAGGGGAAATTAAACCCTGAACTTCTGTTTCTATAATTGGCTGGTTATGTGGTGGAATACTGTGAAGCATGTGTCACACAGGTTTCCCTTAGCAGGGATCTTCCAAGCAGGGTATTTTTCACAGTGTTAGATGTTAAAGTATTATAGGTATTCCCTGCTTAAAGGAAATAAAAACAATGATTAAGAACATCTGACTACTGTGCAAGCATAGCTGTATCACCCTCTTTTCCTTGTATGACCTCTGACCTCTGACCGGTGTCAGTGATGTGGTGAGATGGGACAGGTGGGTGAGGGTTCAGGCGTTGCTGCAGAGAGCAGCGGTAGCTGAGAGCCCAGCAGAAGTAGGTTAGAGGCCCGAGGAGCACGTGCTCTCAGAGTCACGTGGCCACCAACAGAGAAGAGGTAGCTCCTGCAGCTGGCCCCTCCCAGCCCCCTCTCCCCCTCTCTACCCCTATTTACCCTCCCAGCCCCCCTCTGCCCCCACCCCCACCCCCCAGGATACCCCTAAAGTCTGCAGACACTGCAGTGCCCCTGTCATTTATGATGGATTTAGGCTGAATAGTTGTGTCTTTTTGGTTACATATGAATGTGTAGTTAAGAATTCCCTTTAGAACAGAGTGTTTACAGACCTGTGGCAGGCAGAACAGTCAGAGGTTTTTCTTCTTTTTGATTAGCCCAATTAGGTGTGGAAATGGCAGATCTGGCAGCAATAGCTCCCACAGCCTGAGTGACTGTGAAAGAACACGGAGCAGAAACCCTGACACAGGTCAGATCAAAGCTCTCTGTGCTGCCCGGAGCTGGGCTAACACCTGCAACAATCAGCCTCTGTGTGCGCGGTGTGTGCGCGGTGTGAGTGTGAGTGTGTGTGTGTGTGTGTGTGTGTGTGTGTGTGTGTGCGCATGTGTGCGTGCGTGTGTGTGTGCGCAGGTGCATGTGAATGTGTGTGTGTGTGTGTGTGTGTGTGTGTGAGTGTGCGTGTGTGTGCGTGTGCATGTTTGCATGCGTGGCTCTGTGTGTGTGTGCGTGCGTGTTTGTGTGTGTGTGCGCGTGTGTGCGTGTGTGTGTGTGTGTGTGTGTGTGTGTGTGTGTGTGTGTGTGTGCGTGCGTGCGTGCGTGTGTGTGTGCGCAGGTGTATGTGTGTGTGTGCATGTGAATGTGTGTGTGTGTGTGTGTGTGTGAATGTGTGTGTGTGTGTGTGTGTGTGTGTGTGTGTGTGTGTGCATGCATGTGTGTGTGTGTATGTGTGCACGGATGTGCATGTGTGTGTGCTCTCTGTAACTAGCTCAGTCTCCTCCTTGGTGTGGGTTGGCATAGCCCTGTGTGCTGTGGGCGTGTGGAGTCCTGGGATTTAGCTGTAATAATCAGATAAACTTCGCATGGAAGACAAATTGCCAGCAGGCGTTACAGTACTTAACCTACTTAACGGCAGCATTTATTTACAGTAACAGGCTACACTGCAGCATAGTGTAAAGACCAATTAGGAGCCTATTACAATGCTGCACCAATTGGCAAATAACACCCTCATGACTTACCTCACAGCACACTTTCTCCAGGAAAGCCTGAATCATTAGAAAGTCTTAATCACAGTTTGGACTTGCTTAGTGTTAGTTTGGTCAGATTCAGAGACTTGACTATAAGTGTTAGATTTGTATGTGTGATATATACAAATACAGGTCTTTGATTCTTTCTATAGGTCACATTAATTGTGGCACATTAATTTATAACTGATTTATGAAAATGAAGAGGTTATATTTCTAGAACAACAGTAAAAGATCTTGACAAGGCAAAGGTCCTGATTCCTCCCCTGTTTGCACACATTCATACACATGCAGTTCCCCTCAGAGGCTCCTGGTTTGTGAATGCAGCAGAACTGTCCTGCCTGGTCCTTTGCTGTTATACTCTATGAAATTCAAATAGATTTGACTGACTCAGCATTGAGCTCTAAATTGAGTTTGGGAGTTTTTTTCCAGCATGTGCTGTTTTATGGTCTGATAAAATATGTTCTTTAACCTTGCTGTGTTCAAAACTGAGAGTGGAGGTAATTTCACTGCAGCTCCTGAGAGAACTGCGAATGAAACAGGCCAGTGTCTGACCGGGGAGGGCAGTGTCAGTCTGACCGGGGGGGGCAGTGTCAGCCTGACCAGGGGGGGCAGTGTCTGACCGGGGGGGGGCAGTGTCAGTCTGACCAGGGGGGGGCAGTGTCAGTCTGACCGGGGGGGCAGTGTCAGTCTGACCGGGGGGGGCAGTGTCAGTCTGACCGGGGGGGCAGTGTCAGTCTGACCGGGGGGGGCAGTGTCAGTCTGACCAGGGGGGGGCAGTGTCAGTCTGACCGGGGGGGGCAGTGTCAGCCTGACCAGGGGCATTTGAGACATTTGACATTTGAGACTCCTGAAACACTCAACAGCAAAATTTTGGGGGGTATCTGGAAAAATGTTAAAAAAATGACAATTTGCTTTGCAATTGTCACTTGCTATTGTCACTGAAAATGTCTTTTAACCCTTAACCTCTTTACTAATATCTTCACCCATTTTCACACTCCTGCTTCTCAGTTGAATAAGTCACGAAGTCCCTATCGCACAACGTACCGCATATCAAAGTAAACAGCAGAACTTCCCTTTCTGATGATGCTGTTGTGTCTCTGTGCGACAAAGCGTTTTTGAGTAATCCGGTTTTGAACTCACAGCAAATTTCTCCATTGTCTCCAACACAGGGCTGACATTACATCCCACTTTGTATGAAAAATAAACACAACATCATGTATTTGCTTTTCATTGCAATGATTCAAAAGTTGTGGTCGAAAGCCATCTCCCAGCGTCCTGCCGTTTAGTTGTTTCTCCCGGGAAACTCCTGTAATTTGCATGGCAAACTTTATTATGAATAATCGTCATACACGGATCCATAAGTTTTGTATGTTTGTCTGACGTTACCCAAGTTGCCAGATCGTCTATGAAACACAATTTGCACACACAATCCACACACTACATACAATTATTTATTTACTTTCCAACCACCCAACTCCCCCCCCTCTGAAAAAACCTCCCGTATTTTGACACAGTGCACTGCTGAAGACAGTTTCCCAGTGAGGATCTAAGCCTACAAGAGCTGCTTTGCTCCATAGCTCCACAGGGTCCTGGCAAATCAGCATTCAGAACACAGAGTGTCTCTTCCTGCATTTCGGTCAATAATTTTGTCCTTTTTCTTCACCTGTAGAGAAATGACAGACAGAGGTGCATATTGGTATTTTACACACACCTTTCAGCTGCAATCTGTTGACCCGTTTTCATGTGGAATTGGAGGGTCAGTCGTTTAGTAGAGAATGTGGTTCGGGTAGCAATTACGTGCACCTTGTTTTTAGAGGACATAAAAAGCCAGGCTGTGACCTTGCCAGAATGCAAAACTCACTTTATTTGAAACAGATACAGGGTTTGTTTCTGCTTAATGTGTGTATGAGTGTCTGTTAAAGCGGTTTAGAGGTGATGGCGGAGGTTGCTGTGAGCAGCATGTAAATGAAGGCGACAGGACTGCCTGCCTGCCAGGCTGCAGTGTCAGGAAGACTGTCGGGGCAGCAGGGCGAAAAAAGAAAACAGCAGCACATCACAGCAGCAACCCCAACTTTACAGCAACCTCACGGCAGAGGAACCCGCTGCTGTACATCATTCTGACTGTGCGTTTGCTACACGCCACTCTGCACCATGTTACTACAAAGCAAATGAAGGTGCTCAGTATGTTAAACAGACTCTGTCAATTGTACCAGATTAGGAGGTTTGATAAGCAAGCAAGTTTGCTGCACAATACACAGCATGCATGATAAAGAGTAACAAGCATGTCTAGAGTGTAGCATGCATTTCAGGTATGTTGTCCACTTATGATCATGAAGGAACAGTTTCTTTCTGGTTACAGGCCTCAGAAATGACTTAATCTTTTTGTAATTAAAAAGAAGAATCTTTCAACAAGCACAAAGCTGCATTATTTGGAAACAATGTTCCCTATAAAAGGGACTGTCAAAAATCAGAAAACAGAAACAATTAGCAAACATCTATTTTGCTCCTCAGACAAATGAGGGCTAGAATGATTTAACTTAAAAGAGCAATGAATGATGTGTATTTCACTTAGAGTATCCTTTATGATTTTTATATCTCCTTGGGAAATGTATGATTTTTGTGTGTGATTTTCAGTGATTGTGTGCATGTTCCGCTCAGATAATATGCATGCAGAGCTTCTCCATCTGCGGAAATGCAGGTAATTTCATAACGGAGCCACTTGAGATTAGGGCTCACATGCCTTACTGTCCTGGTCCGTTGCTGGATTAACCAATAGCAGCGCAGATACAGACGCTGCGAGGACGGGTTTAGCGCAGCCTGTGAACATCCCGGCTCTCGCTGCGTCCTTTGCCAGTGTTTATTTTCTGCATCGTTTTTCATTCCAAATGCATGAGTGTAGGAAGCTCTAGTACACTAGGTTGGTACCATCTCTCACTGTGTGGAAAGCTCTGATGCTTTGAAAATGAAGGCCTGGTATTTTTCTTTCACCTTTGGCTGCTCTGGTTTAATTTTGTTTAAACTGAGAGCTCCTTTCCAGACACTGAAGGTTGATGATCAACACAGCTGCAACAAAGCTTCTTCATTTTTTTGGATTTTTTTTCCCACTTTTTAAAAACTTCCTCACATAGCCTTTGGTGTGCTGTGCTATTGTGCTATTCTAGAGACTCAGGTGCCACAGACACACACACAGTGGGGCACGGGATGTGAGGTGTTAGTCGCTACATTCACTTCATCTAACCTCTAACAGCGTTACCAAGCCAAGCAGTCATCTATAGGCTTTTCTCTCTGTGCGTATTTTTATGGATGATAGCAGGACTTCAGTGATGCTTTGCAATTAGATGTCAGTTTTGCTCACCCATCAGCTTACGCATTAAATCGCCTAGATTGTCAGAACATGTGGCTGAGCTGCTCCTTCAGAAAGGTTAGACTGGCTGACTGCTTCACTGGCTGGCTGCCTCACTGGCTGGCTGCTTCACTGGCTGGCTGCTTCACTGGCTGGCTGCTTCACTGGCTGGCTGCTTCACTGGCTGGCTGCTTCCCTGGCTGGCTGCTTCACTGGCTGGCTGCTTCACTGGCTGGCTGCCTCACTGGCTGGCTGCCTCACTGGCTGGCTGCTTCACTGGCTGGCTGCTTCACTGGCTGACTGCTTCACTGGCTGACTGCCTCACTGGCTGGCTGCCTCACTGGCTGGCTGCCTCACTGGCTGGCTGCTTCACTGGCTGGCTGCTTCACTGGCTGGCTGCTTCACTGGCTGGCTGCCTCACTGGCTGGCTGCTTCACTGGCTGGCTGCTTCACTGGCTGACTGCCTCACTGGCTGGCTGCCTCACTGGCTGGCTGCCTCACTGGCTGGCTGCTTCACTGGCTGGCTGCCTCACTGGCTGGCTGCCTCACTGGCTGACTGCTTCACTGGCTGACTGCTTCACTGGCTGGCTGCCTCACTGGCTGACTGCTTCACTGGCTGACTGCTTCACTGGCTGACTGCCTCACTGGCTGGCTGCTTCACTGGCTGGCTGCTTCACTGGCTGGCTGCTTCACTGGCTGGCTGCCTCACTGGCTGACTGCTTCACTGGCTGGCTGCTTCACTGGCTGGCTGCCTCACTGGCTGGCTGCCTCACTGGCTGACTGCTTCACTGGCTGACTGCTTCACTGGCTGACTGCCTCACTGGCTGGCTGCTTCACTGGCTGGCTGCCTCACTGGCTGGCTGCTTCACTGGCTGGCTGCCTCACTGGCTGGCTGCCTCACTGGCTGGCTGCTTCCCTGGCTGACTGCCTCACTGGCTGGCTGCTTGATTATCAGCATTTCATTTAGCATTACCCAGTGATTATGAAAGTCAATTTTTATCATGTGGTGAATCAGTCTGAATCATTGTCTATTTCTTTTTGTTCAGTATTGCTTGTTTCAATGCAATATTCAAATTCCAACAATTTTGCAAAGTGCTCCACATTATGCTGTGCTACCTGTGCTGTTCCATCTACCCTTTAGTGTACAGTCACCAAAAAACACCCAATTCAGCTTCTAAAGTGCTACATCCTTTGCTTAAATGGCTGTGATTATTTCTGTTTTTTGCAGTTTTTGCTGCTGCTTGTAAAATTCAGTTTGAGAGCAAGGCAGGTGTTATTACAGGGTGCAGGATATGCAGGATAGCTTGCTAACAGTTTCCCATTCATTGTCTGCTGCTGTTGTTCCATTTGAGACTGCTGCCATACTAAATTGGGTACTTTGATTGTAATTGAAGACATAGTGCTATGTCTTTGCTCATTTTGTGAGGGTGATGTTCCATTTTTCCATGTGATTTCTGTGATTCTGCATCCCTCTTCTCTAAAAGGCGCATCACACGGGGATCTTTTGCCTGTAAGGTTGAACACAGAGGGACCTTATTTCCTGGAAAGGAAACAACATCAGATTCAGGGGTATTGTTTGCTATGACCTTACTTGTGATAGAAATTTGAGGTTTAATTCTTGCTCCCTGCAACAGATGTCCATTATTTCTCTGGCTGGATTTGTTCTCTCTCCTTGGCCCAAAAGACTTTTCCTCATTATATTAGTGCAATTTGCACAGAATCCTCTAAATCTGACAGCTGGGGTGGATTTGCATAACGCAGAGAGTGATATTAAAGTTTGCATCACCTGGGAGTGTGCATGTATGTATATAATGATATAATGCAGGCGGGAAGGTGGGAGCTCATAGAGAGCTTAAGCTGCTATCTGCAATACTGAATTCTGATGAGCTATGTCAGCTGGGGGGAGGCGGGGGCACAGCCTAAACAGCTACTAATGACACTAAAAATCTGTGTAAGTACATAAGCGCCGATGTATCCGCCTGTACGCTAACGATTCTCATTAATCCCCGCGGAGACGGGCGGTGCGTCTCGTGTCCGCGCGCGGCCTCGGCCCTGAGGAGACACGCTCCTCACCGGAAAAACGCTCTGATGGGCGGAACAGCCTGCCAGTGAGGGAGAATCGAGGTCAGAGCGGCCGCCAGCGACACACCAGAACATTCTATGTTAGAAGTTTATTTCAAAGGAGAAAGTGGAGGCTTTGCAGGAGACCCAGTCTGGGCGGTCAGAGACGGAAGGTGCCAGAATGCCTCACCCTGGAGGCCAGCTGCTCCTACTGTCCGTACCAAGGCCCTGAATCAGCCAGCCTGTCTATGTTTGTGTCAGTTTGGGGTGCAGCATGTTTGAGAATATGCTCACTGGCTGAGTAATTCCCTGGGATGCGTCTCTGTGAGGAGAGCACTGTTGCAGGGTGGGTAAGCAGATGCACGGGGCCGAGGGCTGTGAAACATGCTTCTGTAGAATGCCACTTTTACACCTTGAATTACCTTCTAAAAATGTCAGAGGAGGATGTCTGTTAAACAGGTATTTAGAGTGTACTGTAGAGTTTAGGGCCAGTGTTCTAGCGTGCACCAATTCAGTGCAGTGAGTTAATTCAGTGTCAGCAAATATTCTCATAAAGGAATCCCATGGGGGGTTACAGGAGTGTCTGGATTATGGGGTTTCATACCCCAGTTTCAAGGGTGTGTGGATCGTAGCGGGGATGGGGGCACCCTGATTAAAGCCTGTAAAGTTTTTATATTTGAGTCTGTTAGCGCCGCATGTTTGAAGAGAGCAGATCTGTGTTCCTCAGCCTGGGAAAAATAGTACTATTTGCACTCGTCCAAAGATCTACATTATCTTTTAAAAAATTTAGCAACCTTTATTTTCTTTGACCTGCACAATCTACAGTTAGTCTGTATTAAGAGGGCGTAAATGTTCTCGGTCTGCAGTCCCTTGTCCCCCCAGAGCACAGAGGCTGTGTACTCATTCAGCACTGGCTGTACTGCAGGTGGTATGGCTGTGTTTCCAGTGAAACATGTGATATGAGCATAACTGTCAGGCAGAGAGGTGGCAGCTTCCTCACTTCCAGGGCTGTGAGATCACTCTGACACCCTCACATCAACCCAAAGTCTACCCACTGGCACTGATCTTGGTTTAAAAGCATAATTTTAATGCAGTTGTGTTTTTCCTCTCTGGTTTTTCTGTGCAGGGTTCAGTGACGTCTGCCCGTTAACAGTGACAGTTTGCTGCAGTCAGAGGCAGCAGAGTCTCTGCAGAGAGACGCTCCTCAGATCCCATTATGATGCCATTTTCCTGCCAGGCTTCCTCAGTGCTGAGGGGGGAGGGAGCTGGTGTGACGCAGCTGAATAACGGGCCTGTGCTGCCCTGCCCTCAGCCCAGCACCACTCAGCCTGTGCTCCTGCGCTGAGCCTGTGCTCCTGCACTGAGCCTGTGCTCCTGCACTGAGCCTGTGCTCCTGTGTGAAACCTGTGCTCCTGTGCTGAGACTGTGCTCTTGCAGTGACACCTGTGCTCCTGTGCTGAGCCTGTGCTCCTGTGTGAAACCTGTGCTCCTGTGTGAAACTGTGCTGGGGGGATGGCTGTGTTCCAGCGCTTCACAGGGAGACTCAGGCATCTTGTCTGGAAAGAAAGAGTCTGTGGATGAGGGATGAGTTGTGTATAAGTGTATTTGACACGGACATTTCTGCAAGGCCATCAAAACACCTTTGCAGCAAGCAGTATTTCAGATGTAAATGAGATGTTGTATAAAAACTAAATAAGATTTTGGGAGTTTCGAGGACTACACCGTTCGTTTGAAAATAAGGTCTTATTGTGTGATGGTGGTAAGAGCTACAGTGTGTAATTTTCTGTAATTTCTCTTAATTTTGGGCCACTCCTGTACCTGGGCGTGACACCCACCTGCCCATCTCAGCCTCCTCTGGCCCTGCCGCTGGGTGCTACACCCAGACCACACCCAGACCACACCCAGACCACTCCCAGACCACTCCAAGACCACACCCAGACCACTCCCAGACCACACTCATACTGCACCAGTTGTGATGTATACCCCTCTCCTGCCTTACTGTCACATCCCACACATTAAGTTTCACAGTTTTGTCTAAATTACTTCTGGTCATGTGACACAGCCAAAAATAAATAGAAATGGCAGAGGGTCCCCCAGCTCCTTCCTCTGTGTGTATTTGTATTTATGTGTTTGTGTGTTTGTGTGTGTGTGTTTGTGTGTGTGTGTGCGTGTGTGTATTTGTATATATGTGTGTGTGTGTTTGTGTGTGTGTATGCGTGTGTGTATTTGTATATATGTGTGTGTTTGTGTGTGTGTATGCGTGTGTGTATTTGTATATATGTGTTTGTGTGTGTGTGTGTGTGTGTGTGTGCGTGTGTGTATGTGTGTGTATGCGTGTGTATGAGTGTGTGTGTGTGTATGCGTGTGTATGCGTGTGTGTGCGTGCGTGCGTGCGTGCGTGTGTGTGTGTGTGTGTATGTGTGTGTGTGCGTGTGTGTGTGTGTGTGTGTGTGTATGCGTGTGTGTGTGTGTGTATGCGTGTATATGAGTGTGCGTGTGTGTGTGTGCGTGTGTGTGTGTGTGTGTGTGTGTGTATGCGTGTGTGTGTGTGTGTATGCGTGTATATGAGTGTGTGTGTGTGTGTGTGTGTGTGTGTGTGTGTGTGTATGCGTGTGTGTGTGTGTGTATGCGTGTATATGAGTGTGTGTGTGTGTGTGTGTGTGTGTGTGTGTGTGTGTGTGTGTGTGTATGCGTGTGTGTGTGTGTGTGTGTATGCGTGTGTGTGTGTGTGTATGCGTGTATATGAGTGTGTGTGTGTGTGTGTGTGTGTGTGTGTATGCGTGTGTGTGTGTGTGTGTGTGTGTGTGTGTGTGTGTATGTGTGTGTGTATGTGTGTATGCGTGTGTGTGTGTGTGTGTGTGTGTGTGTGTGTGTATGCGTGTGTGTGTGTGTGTGTGTGTGTGTGTATGCGTGTGTGTGTGTGTGTGTGTGTGTGTGTGTGTGTGTGTGTGTGTATGCGTGTGTGTGTGTGTGTGTGTGTGTATGCGTGTGTGTGTGTGTGTATGCGTGTATATGAGTGTGTGTGTGTGTGTGTGTGTGTGTGTGTGTGTATGCGTGTGTGTGTGTGTGCGCGTGTGTGTGTGCGTGTGTGTTGGCGGGCTGAAGGGATAGTCGTGGTTGTTTCAGTGCAGAAACCTGTATAGGTGTTGCTGAGATACTGAGATAAAAGAACAGCGTCGGGTGTGAGGATCTCCAAGGCGTCGGGTAATAATGGTGCTATCTGAATGCACGTGGGCGGCGGGTGCTGGTTGTGTAACGGAATCCTTTGTGTAAAGGAAGGAGAGTACGCTGACCTGGGATCAGTCAGTGTAATGCGATCCCGCTGTAGCCATGGGACACCGCTGGGCTTCCCCTGGCTGTCTGGGGAGTGGAGTGTCTCAGTAATGAGCTGTACTGGAGAGGACCTCTGAAGGTCAGCAGTTCACGTCAACACTACTGAGGATATTAGACTCATACATGAAGCTCCACTATCAGTCCCTAAGCCCCAAAAAATAAATAAAATTGAGAGTAACAAAATCAAACAAAGAACAAAAAGAAATAGGCAAATCTGCTGAACCAGCTGGACTCTCTGTGCAGATTTGCCTCAGTAGGGAATGCTATACTAAGATGAACAATTCAAGCATTTTTTTTCTCTTGCAGGTGAAAAAGTGATCCAATGAGGTATAATACTGTAGTATCACATGACAGGAAGAGATGAGCCCTGGGACCGCCCATCAGGAAGAAGCCAACAGGAGATTACTGTGATTAGCTGCAGCCAGCTGGAACGCGAGGAGGTCAGTGCACCAGCGGAAGCTGCTGGGTGCTTCATGGTTGCTGTGTGTTGTATGATATCCTGGGGGGGTCTGCATGCTGTTGTAGCTCCTCCAGAATGCTCTGGCTTACTCTGCATGTTCACTGCTGAACTGTTCCACTGTAATTGTTTTGATATTGAACTGTCCTCAGGTTCGCTTTATTTTTTTGTATTGGTTTGATGTACTTAAATCTGGTCCTTACGACACCCAAACCAACCCATTTCACACATGCGCATAGCAAACATAGGCAAATACACAGTCTTTTGCACATATTTATGTGTCACTATAAAAACAGTCTTTGGAAAGGCTGATCCCCCATCAGCAGCAGGATGTGGTAAAGATATTTATGGAATAAAAGGTATTTATTGGATTATGGAGGTGATTTAGCCTCTGCATGTGCTCTGCATTTCCGCTGTCACTCAGCGGTGTGACAGGCGTGGAGCAGCGAGGGAGAGTGAGATAATCCCGCCGATCAGCCCGTCTGCTGCTCCCCTGCTCCCCTGCTCCCCTGCTCCCCTGCTCACCCCCTGCTCCCCTGCTCCCCTGCTCACCCCCTGCTCCCCTGCTCACCCCCTGTTCCCCTGCTCCCCTGCTCACCCCCTGCTCCCCTGCTCACCTGCTCCCCTGCTCACCCCCTGCTCCCCTGCTCACCCCCTGCTCCCCTGCTCACCTGCTCCCCTGCTCCCCTGCTCCCCTGCTCACCCCCTGTTCCCCTGCTCACCCCCTGCTCCCCTGCTCACCCCCTGTTCCCCTGCTCCCCTGCTCCCCTGCTCCCCTGCTCACCCCCTGCTCCCCTGCTCACCCCCTGCTCCCCTGCTCCCCTGCTCCCCTGCTCACCCCCTGTTCCCCTGCTCCCCTGCTCACCCCCTGCTCCCCTGCTCCCCTGCTCCCCTGCTCCCCTGCTCACCCCCTGCTCCCCTGCTCCCCTGTTCCCCTGCTCCCCTGCTCACCCCCTGCTCCCCTGCTCCCCTGCTCACCCCCTGCTCCCCTGCTCACCCCCTGCTCCCCTGCTCCCCTGCTCACCTGCTCCCCTGCTCACCCCCTGCTCCCCTGCTCACCCCCTGTTCCCCTGCTCCCCTGCTCCCCTGTTCCCCTGTTCCCCTGCTCCCCTGCTCCCCTGCTCCCCTGCTCCCCTGCTCCCCTGCTCCCCTGCTCACCCCCTGTTCCCCTGCTCCCCTGCTCCCCTGCTCACCTGTTCCCCTGCTCCCCTGCTCCCCTGCTCACCTGCTCACCCCCTGCTCCCCTGCTCCCCTGCTCACCCCCTGCTCCCCTGCTCACCTGCTCCCCTGCTCCCCTGCTCCCCTGCTCCCCTGCTCACCTGCTCCCCTGCTCACCTGCTCACCTGCTCCCCTGCTCCCCTGCTCCCCTGCTCCCCTGCTCCCCTGCTCACCCCCTGCTCCCCTGCTCACCCCCTGCTCCCCTGTTCCCCTGCTCCCCTGCTCCCCTGCTCACCTGCTCCCCTGCTCCCCTGCTCACCTGCTCACCTGCTCACCTGCTCCCCTGCTCCCCTGCTCCCCCCCTGCTCCCCTGCTCCCCCCCTGCTCCCCTGCTCACCCCCTGCTCCCCTGCTCACCCCCTGCTCCCCTGCTCCCCTGCTCACCCCCTGCTCCCCTGCTCCCCTGCTCCCCTGCTCACCTGCTCCCCTGCTCCCCTGCTCACCCCCTGCTCCCCTGCTCCCCTGCTCACCCCCTGCTCCCCTGCTCCCCTGCTCCCCTGCTCCCCTGCTCACCTGTTCCCCTGCTCCCCTGCTCCCCTGCTCACCTGCTCACCCCCTGCTCCCCTGCTCCCCTGCTCCCCTGCTCCCCTGCTCCCCTGCTCACCCCCTGCTCCCCTGCTCCCCTGTTCCCCTGCTCCCCTGCTCACCCCCTGCTCCCCTGCTCCCCTGCTCACCCCCTGCTCCCCTGCTCCCCTGCTCACCTGCTCCCCTGCTCACCCCCTGCTCCCCTGCTCACCCCCTGTTCCCCTGCTCCCCTGCTCCCCTGCTCACCCCCTGTTCCCCTGCTCCCCTGCTCCCCTGCTCCCCTGCTCACCTGCTCCCCTGCTCCCCTGCTCCCCTGTTCCCCTGCTCACCCCCTGCTCCCCTGCTCACCTGCTCCCCTGCTCCCCTGCTCACCCCCTGCTCCCCTGCTCCCCTGCTCACCCCCTGCTCCCCTGCTCCCCTGCTCCCCTGCTCCCCTGCTCCCCTGCTCACCTGCTCCCCTGCTCCCCTGCTCACCTGTTCCCCTGCTCCCCTGCTCCCCTGCTCACCTGCTCACCCCCTGCTCCCCTGCTCCCCTGCTCCCCTGCTCCCCTGCTCCCCTGCTCACCCCCTGCTCCCCTGCTCCCCTGTTCCCCTGCTCCCCTGCTCACCCCCTGCTCCCCTGCTCCCCTGCTCACCCCCTGCTCCCCTGCTCCCCTGCTCACCCCCTGCTCCCCTGCTCCCCTGCTCCCCTGCTCCCCTGCTCCCCTGCTCCCCTGCTCCCCTGCTCACCCCCTGTTCCCCTGCTCCCCTGCTCCCCTGCTCACCTGTTCCCCTGCTCCCCTGCTCCCCTGCTCCCCTGCTCCCCTGCTCACCTGTTCCCCTGCTCCCCTGCTCCCCTGCTCCCCTGCTCACCCCCTGCTCCCCTGCTCCCCTGCTCCCCTGCTCCCCTGCTCACCTGTTCCCCTGCTCCCCTGCTCACCTGCTCACCTGCTCCCCTGCTCCCCCCCTGCTCCCCTGCTCACCCCCTGCTCCCCTGCTCACCCCCTGCTCCCCTGCTCCCCTGCTCACCCCCTGCTCCCCTGCTCCCCTGCTCACCCCCTGCTCCCCTGCTCCCCTGCTCCCCTGCTCACCTGCTCCCCTGCTCCCCTGCTCACCCCCTGCTCCCCTGTTCCCCTGCTCCCCTGCTCCCCTGCTCCCCTGCTCACCCCCTGCTCCCCTGCTCCCCTGCTCCCCTGCTCACCTGTTCCCCTGCTCCCCTGCTCCCCTGCTCCCCTGCTCCCCTGCTCACCTGCTCACCCCCTGCTCCCCTGCTCCCCTGCTCCCCCCCTGCTCCCCTGCTCACCCCCTGCTCCCCTGCTCACCCCCTGCTCCCCTGCTCCCCTGCTCACCCCCTGCTCCCCTGCTCACCCCCTGCTCACCTGCTCCCCTGCTCACCTGCTCCCCTGCTCCCCTGCTCACCTGCTCCCCTGCTCCCCTGCTCCCCTGCTCACCCCCTGCTCCCCTGCTCACCCCCTGCTCCCCTGCTCCCCTGCTCCCCTGCTCACCCCCTGCTCCCCTGCTCCCCTGCTCACCCCCTGCTCCCCTGCTCACCCCCTGCTCCCCTGCTCACCTGCTCCCCTGCTCCCCTGCTCCCCTGCTCACCCCCTGCTCCCCTGCTCACCCCCTGCTCCCCTGCTCACCCCCTGCTCACCCCCTGTTCCCCTGCTCCCCTGCTCCCCTGCTCCCCTGCTCCCCTGCTCCCCTGCTCACCCCCTGTTCCCCTGCTCCCCTGCTCCCCTGCTCCCCTGCTCCCCTGCTCCCCTGTTCCCCTGCTCCCCTGCTCCCCTGCTCCCCTGCTCACCCCCTGCTCCCCTGCTCCCCTGCTCACCCCCTGCTCACCCCCTGCTCCCCTGCTCCCCTGCTCCCCTGCTCCCCGCCCATGTGATCACCCCTGAATAACTGCAGGCTTTTTTGCCTTTCTCTGTCTGATGATGGTTTTATCCATGGTGACTTACATACACGAGCACAGTAGGACTGAATGCATGATGATTCAGTGCTGTAATGTCAATACAGATACATGTTTATCGCTATGGCAAGCTGCTGTACTCTAAGTTATTAACAATGACAGTTTTTATGGTTACGCTAAGACTAAATTCTATAATATTTTAGTACTCAAGTACTCAAGACTCTCCAAAGGCAATTGAGAGGTTCAGCCAATCTGATCCCCTAAATCACTGTTTGCACCTATATTTCTCCTTCTTATCGTACTTATAATTAATAATATTATGATTGGCAGTAGTATGCAACACACTAGATTACCTGATAACCGAACTCTAAGGCGAGACGTCTGAATACAAGCTGCCTGGTTCTGGTTCTGAGGTGCGTTTCATGTGTCAGTGTCAACACTAATACAGCAGCATCTAGCTCTGACAATTTCAGCTTTTTCAGGTTCAAGTCTTCATTTTTGTTCCAGTTTTCCCTGCACTTTGCATGCAGGTGGTTAAGAAGCACAGTGAGTAACTCTACTGGGATAGTCTCTGTAATAAAAAGTGCTTCCATTTTTTACTAACAGTGTACGGCTGTAAGAGAGAGGGCTATCATGCCTTTTAAAAATTAGCACACCTGTCTGGAGGCATAAAAATCCTCGTTACGAATGCAGAGGCCAGAAGGGTCAGATGAAGACAAGGTCGGACTGGGAATGCTCTTTGTGTGGATCAGTAGCAGGGGAGGCGGTGTCGGGCTGATTGCTTTTATAGGTGAAACGTGCAGGCAATGCAGAATGCTGCACTGTGGTGAGAGGATGTGAGTGACGCTGCAGGGTGGAGCATGAGCTGTGTCGAAAGGCAGAGTGTGTTCATGGGCACTCTCTGTAACGCCTTTCCATGTGCTACGCACTGGCTGTGGCACAGGATGCTATTTCTCGGTGTGTTTATAAATCCACACTCTTAGTTTGCATCCATACCCAGGGCAGTCTGCAGACCATGCACATTCATCTTTTTGCACCACACCTGATGTTTTTATTCAAGCTCAGGATAAAGCAGTAAAGGATAAAATAAATCAGGATACCTTTGAGCTAAACACCCAGGAATCAAACCTAAGATTTCCAGGTGGTGACCCCAGCACCCCGGCCCCCACCCCTCTGTCCCCCAGAGCAGAGAGCAGAAAGCCATCACCTCTGTTCCTTACTGTACTGTATATGATATGAGAAGCTGACTGGTCCCTCCCACAGACAGCCATTGGACTGCCGTACCTCATTATGCACAGCCTGCTCCACATGTCATTGGCTGCTTACTTGCCAATCATCCAGTCACCGGCCACATTACTCTGCTAGCGGCAGTCTAATATTGAGAGCCACAAGTCAGCCGGCCGTGACATGCGGCCATCTGGCGGTACATATGGACCACAGGCATTAGCCCTGATAATGACCAGCATGTCTGTGTGATCTGTGCTTAAGCATTTCACTTCATTATCTTTGGCTTCAGGTGTATGCTGAAACGCTTATTGCTGTAGCTACCTTACAGATGTCCTTACAGGGCATCTGTTGTTATATTCATTGTTATTATTATTATTATTATCATTATTATCATTATTATTATCATTATTATTATTATTATTATTATTATTATTATTATTTCAATGTCCCCTTAATTACTTTTAAGATACGTGCTCCCCCAGTGGTTTAATCCCTTCCTATGGACCAAGAAATTGCAGAACATCAGCCAAGAGTGCATACTGCATACTACAGCATAAAGAACACTCTTTTGTTCAAAAAGATGTAGGTCTCCAACACCCAGAGGGTTATATTGAAAATGATAGTCATAACCATTTCCAGAAGCTGATTTATTCCGTTATAAGTGGAATGGAAATATTGTATCTATGACAATATCACCATCCATCAGCAGATGGCAGCTATTGTGATTTAATAATTCATAGGTTCTTTGATTGAAATCAATCCCGAGATAAATAAAATAGTTGTGATTCTCTTAATTTATTCTTCAAAATAAAGAACGTGACCTCATTACAGAAACTGCTGCAACTGAAAATTAGGAAATTTATGGCCAAAATAAATCCACTAAAAATAAATATGAATAAAAGTGTGAAGCTATAGTATTCTCACTATGTTGTACCACAATATTACAAAATTTTGTGACCATGGCTTGTTAGCGCTAACAAAATATGTTATGGCATCAGACCTGGTCTACATCACCATTCTGCCCCATCCCTTACAACAGGAGAAAAGATGCTTATGTCTGCTTAAATATCTAGAAAGCCTTATTAAACAATACGCAGTGTAGGGTTTCTGAATCAGCTCTAATGCACACAGCTCTCAGTGACGGGAGAGTGCTGGCACTTAACGGAAAGCTGGCTGGGAAGAGAAGCATTGGGCACAGGAGCGTGTGGGAGCGTGGCTGGCTCAGCCTGAGCCTGTCTGCTGTGACATCATTTCCTGTGTTTGTACAGCAACAGATGGCCAGCCTATTAGAGCAGAAGGTCAGGAGCTCTTGGTGAAAGAGAAATCCCGCTTTGGGTCATGAGCGACAGTACAAAGATCTGCCTCTTCCTTCTCATCACTCCATCAGGATGTGAAGCTGAGAAGCGGGAGGTGAGGGACAGAGCAGCGCTGTGTGTGTCTGCAGCAGGGGGAAACGGGAGGTGAAGGACAGAGCAGCGCTGTGTGTGTCTGCAGCATGGGGAAACGGGAGGTGAGGGACAGAGCAGCGCTGTGTGTGTCTGCAGCATGGGGAAACGGGAGGTGAGGGACAGAGCAGCGCTGTGTGTGTCTGCAGCATGGGGAAACGGGAGGTGAGGGACAGAGCAGCGCTGTGTGTGTCTGCAGCATGGGGAAACGGGAGGTGAAGGACAGAGCAGCGCTGTGTGTGTCTGCAGCATGGGGAAACGGGAGGTGAGGGACAGAGCAGCGCTGTGTGTGTCTGCAGCATGGGGAAACGGGAGGTGAGGGACAGAGCAGCGCTGTGTGTGTCTGCAGCATGGGGAAACGGGAGGTGAAGGACAGAGCAGCGCTGTGTGTGTCTGCAGCATGGGGAAACGGGAGGTGAGGGACAGAGCAGCGCTGTGTGTGTCTGCAGCATGGGGAAACGGGAGGTGAGGGACAGAGCAGCGCTGTGTGTGTCTGCAGCATGGGGAAACGGGAGGTGAGGGACAGAGCAGCGCTGTGTGTGTCTGCAGCATGGGGAAACGGGAGGTGAAGGACAGAGCAGCGCTGTGTGTGTCTGCAGCATGGGGAAACGGGAGGTGAGGGACAGAGCAGCGCTGTGTGTGTCTGCAGCATGGGGAAACGGGAGGTGAAGGACAGAGCAGCGCTGTGTGTGTCTGCAGCAGGGGGAAACGGGAGGTGAGGGACAGAGCAGCGCTGTGTGTGTCTGCAGCATGGGGAAACGGGAGGTGAAGGACAGAGCAGCGCTGTGTGTGTCTGCAGCAGGGGGAAACGGGAGGTGAAGGACAGAGCAGCGCTGTGTGTGTCTGCAGCATGGGGAAACGGGAGGTGAAGGACAGAGCAGCGCTGTGTGTGTCTGCAGCATGGGGCAGCAGTTTAGGAGTTTGCAGTCTCTTGAGAATAGATAAACACTTTTATATTTTTCTGAAGTAATCCCTGAAAACATGGCCCTGTTGATGTGTTTAATTAAAGGCAGATGAAGCACGGAGCTCTGACATCTGTTGTGGCGGTTGCTGCTGTTGTTGCTGGAGTAAGCCGTTAAGCAGAGATAAGGGCTGACAAGGTGCCACCATCTCAGAGACACAGGCGGAGCGTCGGGCCGCGGAGCGTCGGGCGGCGGAGCGTCGGGCCGCGGAGCGTCAGGCGGCGGAGCGTCGGGCCGCGGAGCGTCAGGCGGCGGAGCGTCGGGCCGCGGAGCGTCAGGCGGCGGAGCGTCAGGCGGCGGAGCGTCAGGCGGCGGAGCGTCGGGCCGCGGAGCGTCAGGCGGCGGAGCGCCGGGCCGCGGAGCGGCTCGCCGTTTCCATGTCACGCAGGAACGATTCTCATTCTCAACAACATCCAGTCCAGTGGATTCAGGGAATAAAATTACATTTTCTCAACCTTTTGTACACAGAGGACCACTTTCACATATCTGAAAGTGGCTGTAAGTCCACTTAGCTGTTAAATGAACGCTTTGAAATGCATTTATTATCCATCAGGTTTGTGCTGTTTGTCAGCGACATACTCAGATCTGCTGCTGCAGGGACAGGAGGTGTTACAGAATCGGGAAGCTTTGCCTTTTCATCCATACATCAGAATATCGATCAGAATATCGATCGGAATATTGATCAGTCTGTCTGGTCAGAATGTTGCTGGCTTTAGTGCTGTCACAGAGCCCGTCAGCCAGGCAGGACTGCATACCTGAAGACTTCACTTTAGTCTAATATTCCCCCTCCAGCCCTCATTCTCTGTACACTTCTGCTCTTTTTCCATCTTGTCACTGTACTGGGATCAGCTACAGTGCAGAAAAGCTCAGCGGATGTTGCAGGAGTGGCAGCCAGAGAGTTCCTGTGAAATGAGTTCATGTTCCTGTGAAATTCATCCTAGCACTTGGTAAAACTGATAAATATAAGCTCTAAATATACGTATGTTGAAATGATATATCTGATATGCAAAAGGATTAATTTCAATATGATGAACATTACATGTAATCCCCTGGCCTGTTGCAGGGTCCTGTGCTGTTTTTTGGAGTAGCGCACTGGAGAATTTTATACCTGGAAGAGCGAAATTTTGCCCATAGCAGATGTATCTCTGTCTCTGACGTATCTGGCCTCGTTAGAGTCACACAGCAGTGTATGACTCTTTATTAATTTATTTTCTGTGCAAAAGTAGGTTATAGATGCAGTGCATTGTTTTGTGTGAAGCTCTGAACAGCACTGGGATTGGCCGATTTTAAGATCACAGCTTATGCATGTACCCTCCAGGTGTTCGGTATTTCCGCTAAAGAGCTGCTGCTCTGCCACGGTTACTCAGGTAACATACCTGTGCAGGTGAGCAGTATGTGCAACTGAAGTGTCTGACTGTACCTGTAATACAGAGATGGTCTTACACGGATACAGAGATGGTCTTACACGGATACAGAGATGGTCTTACACGGATACAGAGATGGTCTTACACAGGTGGAAGAAGTTCAGCTTCACACTGAGACTGCTGTGCTTGCAATAGAGTATGCGTTCAACAGTAGTATCTGACAGAGACTGAAAACATGTCTGTGCTGAGCTGAAATATCTGTGAGTTGGTGTTGCTAATGTGCTTTCCCTCCAGCGTTGAACACGGTTTTAAAAGGATCGTAGCAGCAGTAAGTGCATTTGCCCACAGCAGTGACCTCTGACCTTCTCCGTGAGCCGCGCTTGGGTGAGAAGATTAGCGAGTGGCATTCAGCGGCTGCATAACTTCATTTTGAATTGTTTATTCATTTACTTTTTGACTGCGACACAGTGTGGTTAGTCAGGGCTTAATCCCCTAAGCCGCTTTGCCCACAGTGCATCCGGCCTGCTGGAGCATCAGCTATGCTTTTTAAATTTTGTGTATCTCTTTAATTTTCATCCTTTGTGTAAACAGTTCAGTGCACAAAAATGGAAATTAGTGAAATTCAAAAGAACAAAATCATATTAACATCACCGCTGTATCAATTCAGGCACTTGGATACAGTATTTCCAATCTTCACACTGTATCAGAGGATTTTTTTTTCCTCTTTTGAGGCATCTTTCTACTGCAGCTACTATTGGAAGTGGAATCTCCTGCAGCATGTCTGACCCCACATTGTATGTGGACAAATCGGAGAGGCAGGCAGACCAGCCTGGGACAGTGGCTGCTCTCTGTAACTGCAGCAAATGGCTGGGCACACCAAGGGTCACGGATCCTCTCTCTGGACCCAGAGTCTCGGGCAGCTGCCTCACTGTGGCTTCTTGCTGTTTCAGTCCAGCAATGGAGGCCGTGTCGGAGGCCGCAGCCTTGCCTCTACTGTGGATCTGATACGGCTGGGATTGGAACCCACAGCCTTCTGGTATTAAGGGCTGCAATTTTTTATACTTCAGCTGTATCACAGACCAAAACCTGCAGATAATATAGCAAGCTCATTTCTCTATGTATTTTAGTCTGAAAGGTCACCAGCACTGGGTCGTGGCGAGCTCAGCTGAGTGTCAACAGCGTCCTCTGCAGGGAGACCCCAGGACTGCGCTCTCCCTCCTCGTCAGACTCTTCCTTAACGAGTTTCTGCAGTTCTCTCACATGCCTATTTATTTGTGTATGGCTAATGAATGGGCACATGCTGATTGAACTGCTCATGTTTTATAGATCAAAGGGGCCTGTTTTTATTTTGATGCCTCTTTTTTTGAATTAACAGAAACTCAGGGGAAGAGAGGCTCAGACCGTCCAGCGTCCCCCAGAGGAAATAATCCTTAAAAACCCGCAACTGCAGGGCTGCAGCTAATTTGGGTTTCAGACAAGTACCCTTGCGCTGTCTGGAAGCATAACGTGGTTTGCACTGCCTTCCTCTTTTCTATTTTCACCATTTCCTTCTCTGGCTTTCTGGACTGAAAGAGGGATTTGAATGCCCACCATCATGTGCTTGATATGTCTCAACAAATGCTTTCCCTGGGTTTAATTAAAACAAACAGAGACAAACTTCATTTCTTTGTATAAAGCATTGCTTTTAACTGTAAATGTCAAACATTTTTTGGATTAACCTACTGAGAAGCATTTAAGTTGAGGAAAAAACTGTTGTATTATAAATTAATGTTGTATGTTTGACAGTCTTACAATCTTTTTTATTCATGATTATATTTTTTATCTGTTGTCACTTTTCTTGGGTTTATTTATTTTTGGATTATTGATTTCACAGTGGGAGACGTGTTTTGATTGGGATTTGATTTTTTGAGAGACTTGAAATCAGTGAAATGTTCTTTGCTTAGTGCACGCATTTGTTTTTAATGCTTCATTAAGTGACTCGATAATGTGCCATGCACCACAGTGTCAGAGAGCTGTCGCAAACTGTTCTCTGGAAAAGTGGCTCAGTGGCACCAGCTGACACATCCACTGTGGCGTCTTTGTATGGATTGCTGTCTGCTGTGATGTATTTGGCCGCCTTGCTCTCTCTCCTAGGCTCCAGCAGCAGTGTCCCTGGGCAACCTGCTTTCAATATGTTGTTTTATGGTATTTAAGAATATTGAGTGTTAGAATACTGAGTTTTTAAACCCTGTTGGTTTGTTCCTTTGGTTGTTTTGGACCACAGTGTTTCAGTATTTTGGTGTTTTGGTGGTTGTGAGGTGCACAGGGTGTCAGTATTTTGGTGTTTTGGTGGTTGTGAGGTGCACAGGGTTTCAGTATTTTGGTGGTACCCTGCAGATAATGTGTCATCATCTGTAATCTGGATCAGACAGTCATCCACCATCCCACCCACACCACCCACAGGCACACACAGCTATGACTGTACACCTGCGGCAGGTATCACACTGTACACCTGTACAGTGCAGGATGTGGAGGATCCTGTCACCCGGTTCAGTCTAAGTCATTTCTCTAACCCACGCTGGCTCCAGCATGGAGCATCACCTGTCTCTATCAAAGGAACTGAATCTCACATCTCACAGGTGATTATTATTAAAATTATTCTAAATCTTATTATCGTCTATCGAAGCAGGTATGCTTCCTACCTTTGCTAACGTCATATCTGATATTATGTAGGAATGCATCTGAATGTAACCGTGCATCTAGAGATTACAATATGATAAATGTGAAATTTTCTTACCATCTGTTATGTAACTCAGTTATGCCCAATATGATGATGAGAATGAGTTCCTCTCTGTGTTCCTGCTGTGTGAAAGCTGATCTCTGCGCTTTGGGAATCCCCTTCCCAGGAACAAAGATGTGGAAAGCAATCCTGAAGAAGCTGAGAACAGTAGGGTGGTTTCGGAGGAGGTGATGGGGGGGGGGGGGAGGCATGCAGGGGCAGCGTTAATGTTGCTGCGTTTCGGAGGAGGTGATGGGGGGGGGAGGCAGGCAGGGGCAGCGTTAATGTTGCTGCGTTTCGGAGGAGGTGATGGGGGGGGGAGGCAGGCAGGGGCAGCGTTAATGTTGCTGCGTTGCTGTGGCTCTGAGATGCCTGTGCTGGCTGGCCACAGTGTCCCGCTTCCTCCTCCCTCATGCATTTAAATAGGACTCATTTCAATTGAAAATGGCTGAGCTGCAGATTGTATAACAAAATCTGGCATTTTCAAATGCTCTCAGCATGTGCAGGGAGGAATAAGCTGCAAGCCCATAAATTTGCAAAGGTTTAATTGCTTGTGCACATTGCTTAGATAAACCGTCCCAAAAATATTTATTTTAAGACTCTTTATTCTGACCACTTTAAATGGATAATCTAAAGCTTAATTACCCCATCCCTCATCAGAAAGTGGAGTCACGACTGTACTTTGCAACTGAGATTTAGAGCGTGAGGCCATACGACCCCCAGGCAGAACTGCCTGAGATCCAGGCTGAAACTGCCACTCTGGGGGCTGCAGATGTAAGAAAAAGCTTCCCATGAGGCTCATGTTTACTGTATTTGTAAAATACCTTCATAACACAATCCTTATATGGTACCTTTACATATATGGTACCTTTCAGAGGTTATTCTTAAACGGCCCTGCCTTAGCTGGTGGTCTGGCCAAATCATGTCTCTGCTGACAGCAAAGCTGTTTACACATCTTCCCATGTTTAAGCAGTATTATTGTCATCATCTCTGTGTCTATGAAACCTGTTCTTTGTGTTATAAATGGATCCAGTTGTGTCAAATTATCATATCATAAACCTCTGCCTTGCTACACTGCATAGATATATATATATATATATATATATATATATATATATATATATATATATATATATATTTCTGCTGAAGTAAACTGTACAAGTGTATATTGTTTTACATTAACCAATGAGATCAAAAGCAGCAAAAAAAATCATAATAATATGGGGCTCCTGGGTCTCAAGCGTGTGTGCGTGCGCTGGTGTGTGCATGTGTGTGCGTGCGTGTGTGAGTGTGTGTGACAGTGTGTGTGAGTGTGTGTGACAGTGTGTGTGTGTGTGTGTGTGTGTGTGTGTGTGTGTGTGTGTGTGTGTGTGTGTGCGTGAGTGTGTGTGAGTCTGTGTTTGCATGAGGTCAGCTGGACAGAATGGCTCTCGAGGTGAGAAAGGTCACAGCAGATCCAGATGGGATGGCCTTTCTAAATGTCAGTCTCTCCAGCTGTAAAAGTCATGCTCTTCCACCAGGGGAGTCTTCCTTAAACACGATGGAGCACCTCTCCTGCCAGGAGCTCGTTTTATCTGCAGGCTATTCTGTGTATGTGTGTGCGTGTGTGTGTATCTCCATGTTTAAACCTGAAGAGGGTCCCAGCAAAGGGCTATAGGTGACAGGTCACTGGTTGTCATAGCGATAGTGACGGATTTGTCTGGCTCTGTGCAGCACCGATGTGGCAGAAGCAGCTTCCTCCAGATGTGCTGGCCTCTGCTGCAGTGGAGCTGTGTTCCCTGGTAAGGGACTCACTGGAGGGGGTTCTCAGGGTGAAAGTAGAACGTGGCCTGGAAAACCCTCACAGGAGCACAGGCGTAACAGAGCCGCCACACCACAGCTCTCTGTGGATAAACTGGGTTAAATGGGAAGGATGTTATTTCCTGCAGTGTTCACTGGTGTGGAATCGTGGACCCTCATAATCCTCTTTGTTTCATTGCAAGCCCCACTTAAGGATCGCCGCTGATGAGCCCAGTAAGCGGCAGGAGTTTGCTGTGAAATTACTGGCAGATAATTCCAAATTTCCTGCACTGCTGTGTATTTGCTAATACCAGAGTGGGACTGTGATTATGAAGACTCTGTGAAATCATACCCTGCGGCGCAGACCTAACTTCTCAAACACAACGAAAGGAATCATTTGAAATCCCTCCCTGTCTCTCTCGCTAAGGGTGGATCAGTTGTGCTTCCTTTCTGAACTGTGTCTTATTAGTCTACACACCGTAACACAAATTATGGCCCCCGTCAGCGAGAAGCAGGACTGTGATAGTCCCTGTCAGGAGGAGGGAGGTGTGTGATTTAGGGGTGAGCAGATGAAGGATGACATCAGACCCCAGCGTGCCATACTGCATTCACATGGACGATGTTAAGGAAAGAATCATTACCATTTACTGGCTCCCATTTGTGTACAATATTGGCTTATCTGCCACATTTTACAGTAATTTTCACTGCTCGTCGGGTCTCAGTGGTTTTGTTTGAGAAAATTGAGGTCAGTATGTGTGCAGCTAAGATCAGGTATTTATTCGTCGCAGCCAGAAACAGGCCCTGACCATGGAGGATGTGAGACTCTGCTGCCTGAAAACAAAATTTACTCAGAGTTTGCAGAGCTATGCGATTGGCTGCATTGAAAAGACGGAGCTGTGTGATTGGTTGCATTAGAAAGCGGGAGATTTGTGATTGGTTGCATTGGAAAGAGGGAGCTGTGTGATTGGTTGCATTGGAAAGAGGGAGCTGTGTGATTGGCCCCATGAGGAGTGGCATTGTAATGATGCAGAGGTTTGCAGGGATCTCAGTGTCAGTATTGCATATGTACAGCACAGACTACTCATCAAACATGAAGATAGTGTCTTTATAAAGTTATCAAATGACAGATATTTTTATTATCATGTTTATACTTTTCCACTCTTATGAAATCCATCTCACGAGAATAGTCGAATCCATCACACTAGTCTCATCTCACCACAACAATCTCTACCTGCAGGACTGCAGACAAGACCAGTGCAATCCTCCCATACACTCACACACAAAGAGTGCAGTGGAGTGCGCGCAGTGCGCGGCTGTGTAGTGGGCGCTCATTGGTCTGAATCACTTGAAGGTGCATGACAGGTTGTGGTGAGATAGGAGCATCTCGGCCAACCTCCCCACCCTCACCCCACGCTAACCCCCAATCCTACCCCCATCTTAACCCTAACCCTAACCCTAATCCTAACCCAACCTCCCCACCCTCACCCCACGCTAACCCCCAACCCTAAGCCTAACCCAACCTCCCCACCCTCATCCCACACTAACCCCCAGCCCTACTCCCATCTTAAACCCACCTTAACCCTAACCCAACCTCCCCACCCTCACCCCACGTTAACCCCCAATCCTACCCCCATCTTACCCACCCTAAACCCTGGGGAAGGTGATCATCTGAACCGCTCAGCTACTCACCAGCCCAGAACTAGGGATATGTGTCTTTGCTTTAATAATTTAATTTACTGCCAACAGCTTTCTATACACAGATCAAGACTGACCTTCTACACACAGATTAAAAGGCTTATAAATGCTGAATGTCAGCAAGGAATGAGCTCTGGTGCATCTGAAACAAAATCAAAGTGTAAACTGTTTGATAACTCATATATGAAAAGGCTTGTTTGATAACTCATATATGAAAAGGCTTGTTTGTTTGTACAGTGTAATATCGGATATGAACAAAGTTCTCCTTTCCATGTTTGCACGGGCATTTAGTTCCGGGTCCTTCTCGTATAAAGAGCGCTTTCCGGGTCCTTTCCGTATAAAGAGCGCTTACGCTCACAAGTTCTGGATGACTGGGTTTGCTCAATGAGGCAGCAGAGAGGAGTGTGTACATGTATATAATTACGGTGTGTATATCTGAAATTCACAGCTGGGCTCCTTCCCATTAACAGCAGCCCTGCTAAGGATATAGCCATCACGGTGGAACTGCACTGTCAGCTCCAGGCCGCTACATAGAGCTCACCCACCACTACGCTTATGAGAACAGTAATTAAACCAGAATATCTGGAGCAAAATGTTCCTGCACTGAGTGCAGAGTGCGTAATAATTAAGATACAGTATACAGGAACATTATCATCTGAAGGAGCCTAATGCGTATATGAGAAACAAGGATTAGACATCCTGATATCTAGTGCAGTTGTCAAAGCCTTGTTGAATAAAGTTGCATTTAGCCCTGATATTTTTGGTTAAATATTACAGCATTTAGCCCTGATATTATTGGTTGAATAATACTGTGTCTACCCCTGATATTATTGGCTGACTAATACTGTGTCTACCCGTGATATTATTGGCTGAATAAATCTAATGGTCAGTGGGATAGCTGAAAGAGCCAAATAGCTGTAAGTGGCAAGAGTTGACGCAGTAGCTCTCTGGCTTCCAAAGCATTGTGCATCAGTCAGGGGATGTCATGCGCAGCAGGATAAGACTCTGACACCTCGGTTTGTACAGACGTAGTTTGCCATTTGCCTCTGGCACTGTGACAGTGACACATTGAGGAGCAGTGCAGATGGCCTTGCCATTAATGTGGGGAAACGAGGTGAGGAGGTGGGGGGACACCGAGCCCCCAGCCCCCCGACTCCCCCCCCGGCCCAGAGTGCCGAGCAGGTGTTGGTAAAGTTAGTTCTTAAAGTGCTTGTCAGTGGCTTGAGCAAGTTTGTTTATATCACTCTTTGGAATTCTGTCTGAAAGCAAACCCAGTATCACAGTTGTACTAATTTAGATCTGATTATGACCGGGGTTCTGTTTCAGTCTTTTCTAATAAGGCCTATGAAAGCGTAGTTTTGTGTTTTGAAGTATAAGATACTTATTTGTGTTTTGAAGTGTAAGATACTTATTACAGCCTATTGTAGGAATGACATAATTGTAATATGAAAGTAAATCAAACCTGTAGACTATAAAAGAGTTCACCTCCCAGAGTGATTACTGTTCTTGTTCTCGTGCCACAGTATAAATATTCATGAATGTTTATGAATGGTACTATGCATTGTTACAGAAGATATTTCAGTGAATGTGTCCTGGACCTTTTTCCTACAGGGCCATCTAACTGCTGTGGCCTACATTGATGAAAAAGATGAATGAAGAGCGTTTGCTAAAACCCTTTCATAATTCCTGGAGTTTCCCAGGCCATTGTTTTTCCCTCCTCAGGATCGAACTGTAAATCATTTGCAAAAGCAACCAAGCAACAGCTCTCTAAACCTTTAGACTAATTGATGGAAAGGCCTATGGCTGCAGGCAGCTGCATTCAGTGAATTATCAGAGAACCAATATCTGTCAAATTTGGGGGAAAATATCTACTGTATGAAGTGAAATTTCCACAAGCCATTATTGATATTTAGCCAGAGGATGCAGAGAGCAGTGCACTGATCTCAGTGATGGAGCTGAGGACCTGCAGAGGTGACTGATGCAGTCCATGCAGAGCCTCCCCCTGCTGCTGAGAGCTGTCTCCCAGTCTGCGCTCCATCCATGGAAGCTCGGCCGGCTGTCTGCGTGTCACTCCGAGTGGAAGCTCAGCCGGCTGTCTGCGTGTCACTCCGAGTGGAAGCTCGGCCGGCTGTCTGCGTGTCACTCCGAGTGGAAGCTCGGCCGGCTGTCCGCACGCAGGCCGGGACCCAGCAGCAGTGCTGCAGCAGTTGCAGATTCAGACTCAGTGTGAAGCAGCAGTTAGAGAGATGGAGTCTGAGCTGCTGGGAAGTGCAGTGATTACAGGATTAGAGACCAGACCTAAAGGCAGCTGTTATGGTAGATGTTTGGACTCTGTACCTGCCATAGGAGTGTTGGATTTTGGATATGATTTCATGATTCTGAAGTGTTTAACTTCAATGACTCCATTTGCATTGCAGATGGCTGAGTGACAGATCGCAGATGCGTCACATGTCACAGGCATGGTGCATTTCAGCAGCTGCAGCAGACAGGAAGGAAGTGAAACTGTGGGAGAAACCTGTTTGCATTTTCTTCTCACAGAGAGTCTCAGCGGTGAATGGATGGTTTTTAAGTGCAGCAGATTGATGTTTTGGTGGCAAAACCTTTCTGAAGGAGGTGAGGCCCATTAATGCCAACGCTGGCATGTCTGCCGATTCTAGGTGATATTTGGGACTGTAGATCGTAACCACGGCAACTGGGGTGACATCATAGGAGTAGGACGATGGATAGTCTATGTGACCGCTGCGCTGGTGACCCCACAGAGTGTGGATGGGCGCTGTGAGTGTGACCTCACAATCTGCCAGTCACTGTCACATCACACTGACACAGAACAAGCATACGGAATATTTCTTTATGATGAATCAGTGACAGGTGGCGTGATGCCACCCACAGCTGTCGCACGGGACCAACGCAGGTGACACAGCCAGCAGGCTCCACGCTCCCTGGCAGTAAGAGTCTTTTTCAGTCATTGGGCTCTCACCTCCTACGCCAGGGAGGTGTGGAACATGGCCGCTCAGAGCCTTTGGCCCCAAAGGTGGATTAATGCTTTCAGAAATAGTGCTCAGGAAGACAGAATTACACCTGAGGCAGAGTGCCAAGTGGAAACTCCTCTTTAATTAGATCCTGCAGAGCTGTAGACTTTCCAGGAATGATCAAAGAGATTGCAGTATCAGACTGTAAGTCAGTTTGTCTAATATGATGCAGCTTATGTCTGAGCGAGAGTCACGGGTGATACCACTGTCAGACCCTTGAGTAAGATGTCCTCTGTGAAATAAGATGCCTCTGCTGGGTACTGAAATTAACCATACGCTGCCAGGAGACTATAACTCCAAGGTCACTCAATCATTCAAGGGTTGTTCCAATAAGAATGTGCTGTTTTTACATTTCTGTTTTTACCACAAATAGAGACAAGCTGTGAAAGTGAGCACAGATCACCGAGGGTCATATATGCCATGTTATCCAGAGAACATTCCACAGAACAGTGCAAGCAGCAGCCAGGCAGAGTACTGGACCTCTGACCTGAGGGATCATTTCCCAGAAATACTGTTCCATTTTGAGCAGAGACCTTCTGCAGGCAGAGAGAAGAATGATGCTACAGGTTACCTTGGAAATTGGAATGGGTAGTTGATTATATTAGGAATAAGTATAAATGCCCACACAGCCTAGGCTCTTAGTACAACACTGCGGGGCTTCATTGGCGTTTGACCTTTTCTTTGTCCTTGAGTGGCCATGTGCAGCAGAGGTCAGGGGGCCAGCTGCCTCTGCCGGCCCACAGGTGGATTAAGGCCTCTGAAGTCAGAGAGTTCTGTGCGCCAAGAGGACCTGCTGCTTTAATTGGGTTTGCTGGTCCTGTGCAGCCTAAAAAGACTTTCCAGGAATTAGTACTGACTACAGGGGAACTGAAGACCAAAAACAAATATGTGTGGCTTAGTCCATAACCAATGAAGATGTGTAGGAAAAAAAACATATTTCATAATATGCTTGCATGTTGAGATACAATATATTGTCTACCTACAGTATGAGTTTGATATGAAAATCTGTGATCAGCAATTAAAACAACTAATGAAAATGATGGTCCAGATTAAAGATGTTTTACGTTTGGATATGAAAGATTCTGTGCTGAGAGAAAAACTATTTGACCTTTCATTCAAGTTTACTTTTTCTTCAGTGATTCTGTCTGTCAGGTCAGGTCTGAGGAAAGCCATTCTTCTTTTCTTACTGTGTTTAGTGGGGCAGGCAGCTCTGAGGACAGCAAAGGCCTCTGGCCTCAAAGTGCCGTCCGTGTGAAATGCGCGGCCTGACAGGGCGAAAGCCAGTCAAACTAAACAGGAAGTACAGCAAACGCTCGCAGTGGCTTTATCTTCACTTCCATTGGAGAGAAGGAGACAAGGCCAGATCAGTGTGTGCTAGGAATACAAACACTTCTACAGGAAACTCCTCCAGGTTTAAGCTCGCCAGTCCTGAAGTTTGGCTGAAACGGTGTATGTGCCACGCTAGCCTGTTAGCCTCGTTAGCCGTGTGTCGCGTTGCCCATCGGACCCAATTAGCCTTATTTATGATTTCAGAATGGAGGTGCGTAGATCCACTCTCAACCTTTCCTTTGATGTATGAGCATTTATTTCTACCTTAGAGGTAGAAATAAGAATACAATCAATTTCTTTTGAAGTTAGGGATGCATTAGACATTATTAATATCTTTGAAAATAGAGTAATAAACTGCAAACACAGGCTTTTATTGACCGTTTTGCGATAATTCTGTAGATTCCTTTATGAAAGTTGTTTGAATGTTGCTTATTAATGTGACCAATTCATGAACGATGGATGGCTCTCTTCAGAAGCCTGGTAATCCTGGGGGATTTGATTCAGCGGTCAGCGGTTAATTTAGCCCTAACCCTAACCCTCTAACCCCAGCCTCATAGTGTGGTCCCAGCCACAGCTCCAGTTTGTACCTCATACTTCACTTTTCACTGTCTGCACTCAGTTACATGTATATTAGTGGCACATCACAGCAATGTCATGCTGTAAACGGTTATTAGGTGTAGTAAACCCAGGTGCATTTTCAGAAAGTCACAGAAGAAAACAGGTCTATGTATGAAGTGCTGAAACACGCAGCTTGGCATTCCGGACCAAGCCCAATAAGCCTAGAATTCAGCTCTTCACCTTTTCCAGAAACGATCATATGAACAACTCCAGATCAGAGGAACCCTGCTGAAGAAAGCAGCTTGTCCTGTTCCATGGAGAGCTCTGTGATCACACACATACACACACACACACACACACACACCTGTACACCTGAGCGTATCAGTTTGTGGGTAGTGAAGATGTGCCTGATTAGAACCACAGCAAGGAGCAAAGAGCAAGCATCCCTTTGAGCATCAGTTCTCAGTCAGTAAAATCACCACCATGCGCAGTATATGTGAATTCTGCTCTTTTTCATCTGGTACGCTTATCAAGAAATACTTCTGCTTTTTTTTGTTTTCTTTGGGATCAGATTATACAAAACAGAAAGGAAAAACTAGAGGAAAATAAAGCGTTGTGTTCTTTGAGATTGGGTGTGGATGTTCCGGTGTGAAAGTGGGCACCTAAGAGCCATGCTTTGTCTCCATTAAACAGCTGAGTGGTTCATTATAGATTGCATAAATGTTGTTGTTAATGTTATAGCTTCCATCAGCAGATTGTGTAAGTGTCTGAATCAGCACAATTCCTGAGCGCTGTTTACCCACAGTGTTGCCTTTGTGGTTATGGAAAGCAGTTTTTGGAATGTGATAGGGTGGACCAGGTACTCTCAAGACAAAACACAACACCGTAATACTAAATGAATGGCCAAAAGATTAACTCTCCTAGGTGGTTTGAACAGAGTCATAATGGACTTTCCTCTCTCTCTCTCTCTCTGAGCAGAGGTGGCACAAGTTTAAAGTGACATCTTGAATTTCACCTTGTGGCAGTAAAGCGCTTGGCTGCAGTTAAAAGCAGAAACATGAAGCGGATGGAAGCTCGCGACAGCTGAGAAGGGCTGTGTATTGCAGCTGGCAAGAGCACCTGAAACAAACTGTTTACTTTCAGTCGGAAGGCAGCCTGGATGGATCCACATCGTGGAAAATTAATGTAACAATAATTACTCAAGAAATAAAAGGATCCATATGGAAATTCAACTGTCAGGTGATGATCCTGTCGGACATAAAGTTCAGTACTGATTTATCAGTATATTGATAGACTTCCTAAAAATTTAGATGAAATGGATCATCTGACTATAATTGTTTAAGGACTTGAATTATTAATATGCAATTTATGTAAAAATATGAGCTGTCAAAGAAATTGTCTTTTCAGCTCTCAGTCTGTCTATCAACAGAGGAAACAATTATAGAGACCCACAGATACTGATCCTGAATTTTAGGTATTACACTGTACCCATCTATGATGTCTTTTAGCTTGTTCCAGTTGCTTTTAGTGCAGGCTGCTATTTTTTCTTATTTTAATGGTTAAATGTTTGGATACCCAATGCAGCGACCTTACTGTAGACAGGAAAAGTGAGAGCAGACGCTTGTCTAACGTTATAGAAAATACACTGTATGTCAACATGAGTGGCATCAGACTGGAATTTTGTGATATCAGACCTTACAGCTCCAGCACTGCGGTGGTTTGAAGCCGGCAGTACAGTGTGATCTGACAGTATGAACTCCAGGCCTCTGTTCTTCCTCTGAACTAACCTTGGCCCCGATGAGGTCTGTCACACAGGCACGGGGTCGTGGAACAGTGACTCGAACCCCTGCGCACAGCACATGACGCACTGCTGCGTACTCTCTCTGAGCGAGCGCGTCAGCCATGCTGTGAAATCGCTGCGTCGTCCCGAGGCCCTCGCTGCCAAGCCTCAGGGAGGGGGTACAAATCCGGCTGCTTGTGATACTGTGAGGAGCAGCCGAATAATAAAGCACCTGTTTAAAAACAGAGAGAAGAGAGAGAACAGAGAGCTTCCCTGCACTGCTACCCCTCACACTGCGTCCGATCAATGAATCATGTGACTAACCCGTGTGTAGACAGACAGGGTGTTTACAGATGGACATTAAAGCATTTGTGGACAGACAGAGTGTTTTATCTTCAGAACACGTAATATTGAAGTTTCCATCCCAGCTTATTTTCTGTTGTTCAGATGAGGAATGTTTCATCTGTTACATCACCACAGAGACACAGCAAGGTGCTGTTTTCCAGGAGAGCACAGGACAAACTCCTGCGTCTGCAGCTCTGGGCTGAGGGCGATTCTGTCTCCAGGAGTCCAGTGATTAACGACACATGCAAATGAACGACACCTTTTAGTCAAAGGGAACGCAGGGAGGCTGTTTCAGTGATGATGTGATGGGATGATTAGTGGTGATGCTGAAGGTCCCTCTGAGTGTGATTGTGTGGCAGGTGTTCAGCAGCTCTGGGCCTCAGTCACAGCTGAGTATCCCTGAGAGCCGGGGATCTGAGCACTGAGGTAATTGCAGTCCCGCAGACTGACAGGCGCAATCACTGAGTCACTGCCACACCTGCTCTTCTCTCATCACCACACACATAAACATATCTCTTTAAAAAGCATTCTGCCTGCCTGATGCTGGCGGGTACACCACCTGTCCCTCTCTGAATATTTCCCTCTCTAAAAGTGTCTTTCCTTCTGCATAGGTTCATTCGCCATGATCTTTAATCAACGTAAATCATATCCATTCAGTCATTATATGTAATGGCAGATATATCCCTTATGAAAAGTTATTCGTGTTAGTGTATCAAGCTATATCTTTACAGTAACGTAAAGATATGTAATGTAAAGGATATACTATATGTAGAAAAACACATTTGAATTAAATTACCTACGTGAAATATTCTGTTTCGATTTGGGTTTTCTTACCATATACTATATGCTACAAAGTGGCAGATGGTCACTGCAGGTTTCTGATCTTCTTTCAGCTGCAGGGTAACTTGACTGGAGTCATTGATAGGGCAGGACTCGTCCAGCTGGTTCTGAAACCTGTACACATC
Source organism: Megalops cyprinoides (assembly GCF_013368585.1). NCBI lineage: Eukaryota > Metazoa > Chordata > Actinopteri > Elopiformes > Megalopidae > Megalops > Megalops cyprinoides. The sequence goes on from NC_050599.1 coordinate 542,121, forward strand.
TGCACATGGAGCTTTGTACACATACACACAGTTTTGCACACGTACACACAGTTTTGCATGCGTACACGGAGTTTTGCACATGCACACACCTATCCTAACTGAATGTGAGAGTGTTCTTGCCCCCATTAACACCTTGGAGGTGACACAGATGCAGAGCCATGCTCTGAAGGGCAGAATCACAGATCTATTTATACCTGATGGTCCCTGCATGAATAGCACATACTGGCGGGCCACAGGGATTTTTTTTGTTGATGTTGTTATAGCAACCTGCACTTTATATACAGTTTTCCAACAGAAACATTTATTTTATCCTACACTGTATGTACAGCCGTAGATGTATTTCAGTAACGATTTCATAATAAGCAGAAAACACTTGGATCGAGTCTGAAGTGTAGGTTCTGTGTCATGTTCATTTGAAAAGAAACATGTTCCTTTAAACATTGCACAATTAACCATGCAAGGTATTTGGTAAACACATCAATAAACATATCAGATACTGTCTCAGTAATTAATCCTGAGCATATTTTTGCAAAAGTAATTATACCAGTGAGCACAACGTTTGACACTGCTCGTTACTCAAATTACACGTTTCCCAGTGCAGACAGAGTAAAGGAGCTGCAGTGAGGCATGTGTGAGGCTCCTAATGACTGTGGAGGGATGGCCCTCGGCAGCATCACGCTCTGACAGGATGGCTGTCACCACAGCCCCTCCCCCTCTCCCTGTTAAACATTGTTCAAATAATTTCTTTTCAGTTTCTAAAAGACCAAACACTCTAAAACATGGACATTTCCGATTGAAATTAAAGTCATTTTAAATGTCTTCAGAGAAAGGGTTTCCGTATGTCACTGGCTCTTGTCATTTCAGCAGGACTGTGGTAAGCTTTTTTCACTGTGCAAAGACAAACAAAAATGAGAAACTAAGAGCTTTGAAATGATTTTTTCTGACTGCCTTGTAGGAGCTCTACACCTTGAGGCAGCTTTGTTCTGATATTGTTCCTTACTCTTCATTTTATTTGGCATGCAAATGAAGCGCACTAATCCTCTCCAGAGCAGAGCAGTGCTTTTTCAGTTTCTCTCTCCAGAAATTCAGAAAGGAGTAGCTACTCGAGCTCTGAGTCCCTGGAGCAAAACTTTAATCTTACCACCAAAACCTGAGTCCGCAGGGCCGCACAGGTAGCCACCCTGTCACATATTATCCATCTATATTCATCTTATCATTTCATAAAATTTCAAAACTGACAGCTAAACTGATAATTGTGTTTCTCTCAGCCTTGTTTTCCCATGATGCATGGCAGGAAAGCTCTCATGTCCTCCAACCTACATAATTCAACTGAGGGGAGGTGTTCACAGAGCTTTGGGATGAAGTCTCTCCCACACAAATTCTCTGGGACTGTTATGCTGGCGGACGATAGCAAATGCACCTGTCCTGTCTGTGACAGAGGCAAATGAAGATCACCTTTTCAAACAGACGTCACTGGAAGTGAAATCTAAAGCCAAAGATCAAAGCTAAAATATGAGAAGGAACAAACAGCTGAGTGAAATTCAGACGCAGGGAAAATTTCAGTTTTTTTTAAGTGAAACCAAGAGCATGTTTTCACAGCAGAACGTCAATCCATCACATCTAATTTAATAGCCAATTATCCTGCAGTGAAATTTTCTTCTTTTTTCACCATATGTGACACTCTTCACAAACAAGCTCATGTGTTAAAATACTGAGGATTTCAGGATTCAGGTTTCAGTGTTATGAATAAAAATAAGAAATATTGTGAGCAGCAGGAATGTGTGAGTGATGCAACCAAAGGGCAAACAGTATGAGATACTGCACAGTCTGTCATTTAAAATACAGTTTTAACAAACATATCAGATAATCTCTCATAATATTTTTTACAGTGTCAGTGAACATTTCTGATTCAGAATTAATTTTATTTTAAAATGCTCAACATTATCGTTGACATCTCAAGTTCATGGTCCTGGTAAACATGTATTATTGACACATAATCATGAATACTGCCGCATATGCAGTATGAATATGAGTGAATAATTTGAGTTCTGACTAATCATTTAATAACTGAGATGACTCAGGTGGTGTCAGGGGAAAATGGTTCCCCATCACTCAGCTGGGACTGTGGCAGGAGGAGGCTGTGTGGTCATCTTACCTCTGCAGGTCTGAATTATAGACTGCACCACCCAGTCATCAAAATGCAGGACCCTGGGTCGATAACTGCCATACCTTGCCACTGAGAGTTAGAAACCACACCGCTGGTATTGACCTCACTGGCTGGAGAGTTAGACTGCAGTTATGTAGAATATCCTCCTAAACTGTAGCTGTGCTGCGGAGGGTCCTGGCTGCTTATTGCGGTGTAGGAGATCGTATCAGATGATTTCAGTATTTATTCTGAGCTCCTCAGCTGTGCCTCAGCTGCTCAGCTGGCCAGGTTGCAAACTGACTCATCGTGTTGCTTCCAGTTCTTTAGTTTCCTGGGCTGTGCATCCCGGGAGGGTCATGGCAGTGCTACAGCCGGGCAGTGCTACTCCTGATGTTACTCCCAGTGCACTGGCGTTTAATTCCCTACAAAGGTACAGGAGGTAACGGGTATCTGCCATGCATCACAGTACAGACTAATGTGCATAGCAAGACCGAACTCCAGCACACAGGAGTCTTCTGCTGGGAACTTATCAATTACATTTTTAAATTGATGAGCCTGAACAATCCTGAACACAGGCATGTTCAAGGGAGTCCATTGAGCTCATAGTATGATAATGCTTGCATTAAAGTGGTCGGAGAACAAGATTAAAATGCAAATGTCTTTGATGTGCTGTAACTCTTGCGAATGCTGCTCTTTTTCTGTGTTTATATTGGACTTTGTGGCCTGCTAAGGCAGAGGAAGGCTCGTCTCTGAAGTTCTAGCAGCAGCAGCAAGTACTGACCATTTAACCTCACACAGAGGGACAGTGAGACAGGTCAATCAGTCCTGTGTTATTACACCCGTCTGCTGCTGGACTTGACATGACACATTTCATAAGGGCAATCATGTACCTGGAGGAAGAGCAATATATTTCGCTGCCTTTGTAAACAACAAGCTAACAGAAGTGTAAAGCTGAATCCGTCTTCTGATTCTAAAAAAAAAAAAAAAACACTGAAAAGTGCAAGTCAGTTTTCTCACTCTGTGATTCACACATGCCTGTAACACGACTGAGGAAAGAGTTATGACCTTTTACCCATAATTCTTTTCATGGTCTGGTCATTCTGGAGCTCCCAGTTTGAGGCCCAGCAGAGGAAGCAGTGGGAGGATGCAGAATATCTCTGCCCCCCCCCGACTGTCACTCTTACAAAGAACCAGCAAAGCACACGTCAGTCCTGTTCAGCCCCTGGAAGCACAAAGCCTTTTTGTACATCAATTTCTGTGAATGAATGTCCATGTATTGTGCCCAGTCCTTTACAAGTTACACTTTATTCATCTGACTGTTCAGGTGATTCAGTGAAGTATCCAGTCTGAGGGTGCAATAGTTTGGCCTCCTTAAAGTTTACTCCATCCTACTGCTAAGCCTTACTGTGCTGTTACCTGTTCCTCCACTCCACTGCTGAATCTCCATTCTGCTGCTAACCATTACTTCACTCCGCCGCTAGTCTGCTCCTTATTTGTGTCTTTCATTCTGTGCAGCAGTGCAGAGTGTAGTGGTGCTGTAGTGGTGCTGTAGTGGTGGTGTAGTGGTGCTGTAGTGGTGCTGTAGTGGTGTAGTGGTGTAGTGGTGCTGTAGTGGTGCTGTAGTGGTGCTGTAGTGATGGTGTAGTGGTGCTGTAGTGGTGCTGTAGTGGTGTAGTGGTGCTGTAGTGCTGTAGTTTAGTAGTGGTGTAGTGGTGCTGTAGGGGTTTAGTGGTGTAGTGGTGCTGTAGGGCTTTATCTGCAGAGATACCAGGGCTGTTTGTCCAGCCCTATCTGTCAACACCAATGTGGAAGTTTCAGGAGTTTTTTATTCTTTATGCGGCAATGGTATTCCCAAACTGGTATTCCCTGCTGAGTTTCACGTTGTTCATCACTCATCTAAGTGGAGAAACAGAATCAATGCAATAAAGACCACAGTGTTACACCAGGAGCAGGGCCCGTGACTGAAAGGTTGCCGATTTGATTCCCTGCTGGGGCACTGCTACTGTACCCCTGGGCAAGGTACTTAACCCACAATTGCCTCCCTATGCAATGAAGTAAAGGGAAATTGGTCTGTAACTGTAAAACAACTGTAAAAATCTCACTCACCATTTCCTTTCTGCATCAGCTGTTCATGGCATTGCTCCTCCACCCATCTCCCCCTCATCGTATGACCAGGTGCAATCCCTTCAAGGACTCCAAGCCAAATGAAAGCATTGTTGTAACTACATTAAACACAACCTTTGAAACTGCTGAACAAGCTACAGATACGCTTTGTAACAGTTACCATCATTTTTACTAATACATTTTACCAGAATTTATTAAACCTGTTCACACAGTTGACCTCATTTTATCCTTATGTTATCCTCTCTCCTCCTTGTTTGCACCTGTGTGATCTGCCCGTCTGGATCATGCACGGGAAGAGAGAAAGCTGGTATCTCTCAGCTTTTTGGGCCTGGGCTGGTATCACTCAGCTCTATGAGTCTCAGCTGATATCTCTCAGCTCTTTGGCCTGGGCTGGTATCACTCAGCTCTATGAGTCTCAGCTGATATCTCTCAGCTCTTTGGGCCTGGGCTGGTATCACTCAGCTCTTTGGGCCTGGGCTGGTATCACTCAGCTCTTTGGGACTGTGCTGATATTTACACAATTTATACAATGCGAGATGTTAAGGATCCAGTCAGATGAAATATGTATTAAATAAATTTACAGCAAATCCTTATTTTGAAGTACCCTCTGAGTTTTTTGTTTGAACTTGTGACTGAAACAATATAAATATCACATTGTTACATGTACATTACATGTACATCAGAATGTTCATGCTACATTTCTGTTATGCACTGCTAGCGCTCAAAAAGAAACTAACACACGTCTGACAGATTTCGTTTGAAGAGACGGTGTAGAGGAAAGTTTTCCTTGGAGGACTTTTGAAGCACTGGATCAAAGTCCGTCTCTGATTTTATCTGGCTTTTTGAATCATACTGTTTCCCCAGCACTCATTTACCAGTGATATTGCAGTGCAGCTGGAAGGTGTTCTGCAGTGGGTGAAAGCAGTAATTCCATTTGAATCATTGACCCTGTTATGCTCCGCCCTCCACCCCACGGCGCAGCAGAGGGAAAGACTCTTTCATTTCTTCTTACTCTCACGGTGTTTCGCTGCAGAGGTGTGTGTGTTTGGGCTTGCAGTGGCAGGGATCCTCCTGGGCTGTGAATGAGTGAATAACTCAGTCACTAGCAGATCTACCTTGGTGCTTTTATTGCACGCTTTGATCAGGCTGCACTGTAATGTCCTCAGCAGATTGAGAGGCTCGGTAAGGCTGCTGAGAGACTCGTGTCGCGATCCTTTGCTTCCTGTGGAGATTGAGATTCAGTGCAGGAGGCAGGGAGCGTCCTGCCGCTCTGTAACAGCCCTCTGGGGTCCTTCAGGCGGCGGTTTGGTGAGATTCGGGGGTCACTGTGGATGAGTACACCTAAGTGCCTGTCTCTGGGGTCCTTCAGAGGGCGGTTTGGTGAGATTCGGGGGTCACTGTGGATGAGTACACCTAAGTGCCTGTCTCTGGGGTCCTTCAGAGGGCGGTTTGGTGAGATTCGGGGGTCACTGTGGATGAGTACACCTAAGTGCCTGTCACAGCCCTGTTCCCACATAAATTGAGGGAAGCATTTGGGGAGAGCACACTGTCTCTCGCTCTGCTGTGCTCTTCACAGGAGCGCTTAGTATTCATGGCGCTGCGTGGGATATCCACAGCGCTATCTCACAGGAAAGGCCTGCCTGCACTTGATGATGTTCCAGGATGTTCTATTGACAAATGAAACCACTGGGGGCGGTCATAAAGAGAGCCTTTCTTTCAGTCTGTTTTTATAGTTGATCTACCCAGCAGTGCATAAATGTGGTCTAGCATGCGTAAGGACAGCACAGAGCAGGTTTTTAAACTGCGCGTTCGAGGTCTGTCTGACTGCTGCATGAGAGCTATGACACGTGTCTCAGCAAATATTTGCTGCAGTTCTTTCTTGTTGTTTTTCTTCTTTGTTATTTTACTGGAAGGAATATGGCTGTTTTTAAACCTCAGCTTTTCCACCAGGACAGCACTGACTGTCTGTCTGTCTGCCTGCAGTTTTTGCCCTGCAGTACCCAGAGTAACCAGCCGAAGCCTGGCCTCTAACCTCTGCCCTGCAGTACCCAGAGTAACCAGCCGAAGCCTGGCCTCTAACCTCTGCCCTGCAGTACCCAGAGTAACCAGCCGAAGCCTGGCCTCTAACCTCTGCCCTGCAGTACCCAGAGTAACCAGCCGAAGCCTGGCCTCTAACCTCTGCCCTGCAGTACCCAGAGTAACCAGCCGAAGCCTAGCCTCTAACCTCTGCCCTGCAGTACCCAGAGTAACCAGCCGAAGCCTGGCCTCTAACCTCTGCCCTGCAGTACCCAGAGTAACCAGCCGAAGCCTGGCCTCTAACCTCTGCCCTGCAGTACCCAGAGTAACCAGCCAAAGCCTGGCCTCTAACCTCTGCCCTGCAGTACCCAGAGTAACCAGCCGAAGCCTAGCCTCTAACCTCTGCCCTGCAGTACCCAGAGTAACCAGCCGAAGCCTAGCCATTCAGCCTCTGTTCCTTCCCAGGCCATTCATTTTAACCTTCAGTAACTGGGCTGCCAGTGCACTGTGGCTGTGTGCAGTTTCAATAAAATTTCATAAACAGAAAATAAAACAGTGCCTCCTCTGCCTATTCTGATATTTTAGAGATGAGTTGTTTTTGTCGGTAGCTAACTGTACTCACACTAAGCGTATACTCCCATACGGGCCTCTCACTCGATCCACACTTTTTCACCCAAAGCAAATCACTGAATGTGTGAGCAGTTATGTGTGGGTGTGCTTTGTGTTCCAGACAGGCTGTGTCCTGGTCCAGAAGGTTGGGACTGACTGAAGGACAGTGATTGTCCGTTAGGAACCGTGAGCGACCGTGAGCGACCGTGAGTGACCGTGAGTGACCGTGAGCCCCCAGCCTCGCCAGGAGAGGGAACCTATGGCCGAGCAGCAGCACAGTGCAGGTAGGAGGGTGGCAGGGCCTGGCCAGCGCTGAGGGCTGGAGGCAGGGTTCGGCTTCCCTGAAAACACTCAATACCTCACCCTGCTTTTATATTTCACTGTGTAGCAGGAGCATGAACTGAACGTTCGCTGCACAATAACAGTATCATTTGTATTTGTCAGCCTTGAAGAGGAAAATATAGTATCTAGAAATAAAACTTATGGGGAAAAGTTTGGCTGAAAACACCAGGCGTACAGCCGGTAGACAGCAAGGCAGGCTGAAATATATTTCTGCAGTGAGCTCAGCATCACAGCAGGAGAGAGACCTAACCTAGTGTTTGATCCATTTGCAGTTGAGAGATTTTTACTTATCGAAAGTCAGCAGGACATGTTTCAAAAGATTACAGTGTATTTCTTTTTAGACCATATCGGATCAAATCTCTGACCCCCCGCTTATAAAGAAACAGTCCCACGGTAGGTGGTATGTTTCTGAATTACCATGGTGTGAGAACCATCTCTGTCGGAAAGGGGCTCCATTGTGTCTGGTATGGTGATGGCATCTGACTTGTCCGAGTTGGAATCAGGAACCCGTTTGCTGCGTTTTAGGCACATATTGATGTTGTGAATGAAGGATATTTTTTGAAAAGATTATTTCTTGTAGGTGCCTCCATACAAGGGTCACATCTCTTGCTCACTCGCTCACTGAACAAATATCTCCCTCTGCAGTGAACAGTAGTAAGGGCATTTTACCACTAGGGGGAGGAAATGCCAACAAAGCGCCTATGGATGCTGGACTGGCTGCTCAATTCTTACTATCTTCCCCAGCGTAGGTCTCTCTGACCTCGTCCTTGACATTTCTGCTACTTCATGGCTTCAGCTGTGCTCACAGTCAGAGGTGCAAAGGCCGGTGCTTTGAAGAGGGGGAGGTAATGATATGACCTCTGACCCCAGGGGCTGCTGGCTCCTCTGTGAGGGGGAAGATGAAAGCAGTGTGCTACAGGATGCAGACACTGCATCACAGCGCTGTGCACACGCTCTCTCTGTGAAATCACAAAGCAGCTGACTAATAAGCAAAACAAAACGCCTCTGTAACTGATGCAGGCAGGTGTGTATTTTAGGAACTGTTTCAGTATCTCAGCTCCTGCGGTAGTGTGGTGGTGACATAGTGGTGTGTCATGGAATGGATTTAGTATCATTTATCAAAGTGCAGAGACCCACATGCTCGGTGAGGCAGTATCTGCAGGATTTTAGCTGTAGTCTCCGGAACTTTCTGATTGCTTTATTCTGCTCCTAGAGACTTTCTGGGGCTTTACAATATAAAGTATAAAGTTTGGAAATTTCAAATGAATAAAAAATGGCATCATGAGTCTCGTTGCCTGATTCATTAAGCGCTGCTCTGAAAACTGCAGCCCTCCCACTGGGCATGATTTCCACTGCTGCTGGATTCAGAGGGCCTGAGAGCTGAGAGCCCGTCCCTGCCTGTGTGCAGTTTGTGTATTGATTCTCTGCACGGTGTCTGTGACCTTGCAGCCATGTGACCACTGGGCAGCAGCACAGAGACAGGCAGGAAAGAGGGAGCTTCATTTCTGTCAGGTGGAGATCGTGCAGGAAGTGGGCTGCTGGATACAGCACAGTTCAGCTCTGTTTCCTCTGGAGAAATGGAAGGTAAAATGGATAATGGCAAACTGCCAATGAATTCAAAATAAACTGCCCTACCTTTTATATGGTGATTACCTGCTATGGGAAATTACCCCATGATGAGACAGGCATGGTGATGTCACTGCTTCGTAGTTAAGTGATGGACCAGAAACATTTTGTCCGTGACTTCTTTTTGGGACCACATCAACGGCACAAATGTACGCCTGGCAGAGCAGTTTTGTATCGAGCTCCGTGGTTCTCGAGGACGGCAGGAACGCAGTGACACGCTGCAGTATCCACAGAAGCACAAACACACTGCACAGCTGCACACGCCCGGTCTCTCCGTACGGCTCCCTCTCTGCGCCCCTGCGTCCTTCCCCTCAGGATGTGAGCAGCGGTTGCCGAGCTGAAGCTTGGAAATACTCTTGTCCTGAATGATTCATGACCGGATGTATTTTAAATGGATGCAATTGTTCTCAGGCACCATGTAGGCAACAGGTATTTCCTATTGTTCAGTGAATATACTTCCATGGCAACCAGGGTGAAGTATTCATTCAATTCCAGAAAATGGTTACATTGTTTGATTGAACTGTGTTTATGTACTGCAAGCTGACAGCACAGTGCTAAACCCCTCCTATATCAGTGTGCACAGTCCTTCATGCATCGATGTGTGTGTGTGTGTGTGTGTGTGTGTGTGTGTGTGTGTGTGTGTGTGTGTGTGTGTGTGTGTGAGAGAGAGAGAGAGAGTGTATGTGCACACATGAAGTGAAAGGTAATGATGGCAACTGTGTTGTCAAAGTGCTACACAGTAGATAACAATAATAAAACTGAAGCATAAGATTGAAATGAAAATACACTGTAGTGTGGGATGCCAAAAATCATCCATTTAGTCTGTGAGTTGCTGACAAATAAACTGCTTTGATTGTCATGAATATTGGATTGATATGCTTGTGTATTGATATGGAATGCTGCTGTATTGGTTATATGTTCTTTTGTATTGATTTGATCCTGTTGAAAGGCATAACAATGTGGTAATATCAGTCATACCAAGATGACATGAAATCTGTTAAGTTCTCCACATGCCTGAACAGCTGAGTAGGTGATATTTCTGCTGATAGATTTATGTTTTCTGAATGTCTTTAAAGATGTGTAAATGGTTATAACAGATATAGGTAATGGCTAGAATAAATGCAATAGGTTATACTGTCAGCTCTTATGCAGAAACACAAAGCGGGTTTGAAGCAGATGAAATAGGAGACTAAAAGGTTATTGATGTGCAGAGCAGCGTGGGTAAAGAGACGGCTTCCTACAGGATGGGAGACTGTTACTATGCAATGTTTACCTCCCCAGTGTAGGACTTCCTGCAAGGTCTTTTTGATTATGCTGTGCAAATATGGCAGGTCTGAAATTACACATGTGATGACCTGATACATTTTTTATTAAAATTTTGAAAGGGTTTGGTTGATAGGGGCACCAGCGTAATCAGATGGAGTCTGTGAGGTGAATACAGACATGCTCGTGTCCACTTAATAATCAGCTCACATCCCGGAGAGCAGAGCAATCAGCATAACATCCCTCCACACTCTCAGCTGGGAGGCCTGTGGCCTCAGTCCTCTGGTCAGGCTGAGCTAGTTAATACTCAGTTATTTATGCGCTTGAAAGAATTTCCCAGAGTTCCGTGCCTGTTGTGAATGTGTTCCAGTCGGCTTTGCGCTGTAAAGCGGTGATCTCTAATCTCCAACGGTGGGGCTCTTCTGTGTCCAGCACCAAGCGCCGAGGAGCTGAGCAGACTGATAAACACCAGCTGCTGTGGAAACAGCCTTCAGACAAATCAGCTTCAGCATGCAGAATAAAGAGGCTTCTTCCCTGTAACACACACACACACACACACCCCCCCCCCCATGTGCACATGCACCCACCCACACACACATACTCACACACACTCACACACACACACCCCCCCATGTGCACATGCACCCACCCACACACACATACTCACACACACTCACACACACACACCCCCCCATGTGCACATGCACCCACCCACACACACACACACACACACACACACTCCCCCATGTGCACACGCACCCACCCACACACACACCCCCATGTGCACATGCACCCAGCCACACACACTCACACACATACCCACCCACACACACTCACACAAACACCCACCCACCCACACTCACACACCCACCCACTCACACACACACTCACACACACACACGCACACACACCTAGACACAAACTCACACAAGCTCTCACACACGCACACAAACTCACGCGCACGCACACACACACACACACACACACGCATGTGCACATGCACCCACCCACACGCACACACACACACACACCCACCCACACACACACACACACACACACACACCCACACAAGCTCACACACACACACACCTAGACGCACACACACACTCAACCACACACGCACACACACACACTTATTCACACACACACACACTTATTCACACACACACAGTACTGAGCTTTGAGACCCAAGCTGCTTCTTCTTGTATTTTATTCAGCAGATTGGATACAGCTTGGAAACAATCTTGCCTTTGCAAGGATACTTAAGCCATCTGAAATGAGGTTCTCTTTGTATCATAAATAAAAGTCGTTAATCACGCGTGGTCTTACTCCGGCTCACCTGATAACAGTTTTGATTGTCTGTCACAACGGTGACACTACAAGCATCCGGGCTGTCAGTTAGAGGAACAGGGGCTGGGAGAGTCACAGCACCGCAGATTCTAGCGGCTGTCAGATGGAGGAACAGGGGCTGGGAGAGTCGCAGCACCGCAGATTCTAGCAGCCGTCGGATGGAGGCACAGGGGCTGGGAGAGTCCCAGACTCACCTGAGGAGGGCAGGCCGATTACTGCGCCTCTGTGATGATCGTCTGAGAAGATCATTGCGCTGCTTGTAGATGGATTTGTCAGAGCCTTCATGTTAACTCCGCTGTGTTTGGATGACTAAGGCTGCCATGTCTACCTGAATACCTTTGATGTATTTCTGAAAGCAGCATTCTAAGCTGGAGAGCTTGGTATTTAACATACCCAACACATCAAGGTGCAGATTTATCTTGGTTTAACGATTGGTGGGATTTCTGTTGTGGCATTCTACAAAGGTAGACACCCATAAAGTACTGATAAAAGGTGCTTTTGGTACATGCCACAGTCACTGTAGCATGGGTAAGTTGTTGCAGGTGAGCTTTAGTCTGGGATTAAAACAGTAAAACTGCATGATTTCACTTAAGTCTGAATGTCTGAATTAATTGTATTAATGTAAGTATTTTATTTTGAGAAACCTACTTCAGCATCAAGCAGCCTTGATTTTTGATTTTTTTTTTGTTTTTACTTTTGGCTTCTTTAGTTTAGAATGTGTTTCTTTACCAAAATAATTCCAAAAATATTCAAATATGTTCTTGCAATACATAAAATATAGAAATGCTATGGTACATTTGGGATAAGTATTTTTAACCTACACTCATATATGTTAAAATATAAAAGTTATTAACATTTGAAAACTCTAATGAAAACTGTCATATTGCGAGAGTAAACCCAGAGAACGCTCCTTCTCTGTCGCATGAGTTAGTGAATCAGTAAACATTTTCCCTGACAGTGGTATGTGCAGTCGTTTCAGGGGAATTTCATGGTGTCTGACATTGCTCGAAGGGTGATTGGGACAGAGATGACCTCCACACAACAGAGGCAAAGGGGTCTGTCAGCAGAATCAGTACCTGTTCATTCTGCTTTCAATTCCAGCATATTTTGTGTATGAAAAGCTGTCAGCCATAAACTGCAAAATCACCTACTGTTAGACGCTGTAATAAATGGAACAGACATTTCGGTCCCTTTTGCTCAGTGTTTGCCTGTAATCTGGAGTGAGTTTGCTTTAGCAGGGTCTCAGGAGTCTGTGACTCCACTCCGTACCCTGTGCTTTCTGAAGGCCCTCACTCCGTACCCTGTGCTTTCTGAAGGCCGTCACTCCGTACCCCGTGCTTTCTGAAGGCCCTCACTCCGTACCCCGTGCTTTCTGAAGGCCGTCCTGTGGTGGCTGGTGTATCACAGAGCTCGGCTCCTGCAGACACTCCTTCCATATGTTCAACATTTCAGTAAAACTGCCAAGCCTCCTGTTACTGAAAATAAAGAGATTAAATGTGTCTTTATGGCATTTGTGTTTGTTTGAACCCATAATTAGTCTTGTTGTGCTTCTTTGCACTTTTTGAGGCTTCTATATCTTTGTATAATATGGGACAGAACCTGAAAACACAGTTCTGTGTGTTTGTCCTGACATCCTTCTTGCCAGAGCTGAATGTGTGGCAGTCAGGATAACTTTGTGCTCCCCAGAAAATATCCCTGCCTTCAGTTTCTGTTACTTACACTGAGCTTCACCTTCAGTAATATTTGCTTTCTTAATGGTGCTATTGATAGATGGCTCAAACTCATACAAATACTATTGCAATATTAATAAAAGTGCTTCTGTGTGGAGTTCTAGATTGTCATGGTTACTGCTATGGTTCATTAATGTATTATCACATGTTCCATAACATACAGGCTTTATATGAATATTCATACTTTCCAGATATCTCACCAAAGCTTAAAGTCAGGCTTTTTCTGACGCTCAGCGTGTCCCAAGGAAGAGAAACTACAGCAGCAACAGCTTTCTCTTCCCACACAGCGAGCAAAATGCATTTCCCTGACCTTTCAATCCTCTGTTGAAAACACCACCTCCTCTTTTTGGTAGACCTGTTTCTTGTTGATGTAGCATTGCAGATGGGTCTTAAAGCAAAGCTTCTGTTTGCCTCTTTTCTTATTTGCTCTTTGAATTAAATCAGTGTTCATACCATCTTCAGTATCAATATACTTTAGCAGTGAATTATTTGAAAATGAATTAAACGTTCCATATTTGAGCATGTTTTTTAAAAAGCAATACGTAAGGAGAAGTGTGTTTGTACAGAAACTCAGAGTGTCAGCAGTGACGTGAAAGCTGGCTGAGTCTGGATCTAACTGCACGTCTTTCACTCAGAGGGGGCCTTGTTCAGAATGTTAAGACTGTGCCCACTGAATTCCCACCCTGCATTAAAATGCATTAAAATACCTCCCGTCTACAGGGGGAGCCACAAGGGGTCCTTTACACTTTGAAATTGGGCTGATATTTTACACAGAATACTGTATAGGAATGAATATACTGACAACGCTAATGTCTGAGCACAGGGAAGCTACAACTTTACAGTAACAGTTTTTAAAGAACTCACACTTTTAACATAACCAGCACATTTCTGAAGAATTCTTGTGTTGTTCCCTTTCTGAGAATGCCTTCTCTGGGTAGCAGAAGGAAAAGTACAAACAGCACTTTGAGTTATTTTGATTCTGTTCACTGACCTCTCTGACATTTGAAAATGCAAAGCTTCTTCTAGCTTCTGCCTGCGCAGCTTTGCTTTATTGGCTAAGGGCTGCGTTTTTCCACATCGACTGGACTTTTCACATGGTGTGGAGGTGGCATTGACTTTGGCAAACTACAGTAAAGTAATAACAGGCCTTATCAATATTTCAGCTGGGTTTAATTGCTCTCATTACCTCAAGATTGTTCTGTGCGCTGTTGCTAATTATTTCATGGGCTAATTAATCACTTTCAAACTGTATCCGGCAGTTTGCCAGATTTAAACTCTCTTTCAATGTTTCATAAATCATCTTAACAAAGACACCAAACACAAACTGTTAGAGAGAGGACCTCCTCTGAATAATTTGTTGTCCTCTGCAGAAAAATCCCTTTGGAGAAACTCACTGATCTGCCAAAGCTGTATAACTTTATATCCCTTTATAAAACCATGTATTAAGCAAACAACTTTAAATTAGTTTAGGCTATAATCCAATATGAATGTGAGATTTTGTTCTGTAAAGGCCCATAGGCAGAGACTGTATAAGCAGGAGAAGCGCTGCTGACTCTCCGGCTGCTCACTCTCCTGCTGCTGACTCTCCGGCTGCTGACTCTCCGGCTGCTGACTCTCCTGCTGCTGACTCTCCGGCTGCTGACTCTCCTGCTGCTCACTCTCCTGCTGCTGACTCTCCTGCTGCTGACTCTCCTGCTGCTGACTCTCCGGCTGCTCACTCTCCGGCTGCTCACTCTCCGGCTGCTCACTCTCCTGCTGCTGACTCTCCTGCTGCTGACTCTCTTGCACAGGCTTTCTGCCCAGCTGTCTGCCCAGCTGTCTGATGGATCCTTCAGTTTCACTCCATGTACACAAGTCTTTCCACTCAACAAAATGCCTTTGATACTTAAAGTTTTTCCTCATTTGAATTAAATGTTCAAAGTGTTCTTGTCAAGGGAAAAGCTATTATTGGCAGAGTGTAAAGCCTAATTTTCCTGGGGTCAGGATGAATGAAGAAATTACTTATAATTTCATCATATTGAAAGTGAAATATATGATTGATGCCTTAAGCCGTGTGCTTTTGCTAAGCCATTATTTGGCTGCGTGTTTCACATGGTTAGAAAGCCAGAGTGTTCTTTCATTCGGCTCTGAT
The DNA here is from genome assembly GCF_013368585.1 of Megalops cyprinoides. Taxonomy (NCBI): domain Eukaryota; kingdom Metazoa; phylum Chordata; class Actinopteri; order Elopiformes; family Megalopidae; genus Megalops; species Megalops cyprinoides. Next base: position 557,458 of record NC_050599.1, read on the forward strand.
GTGTGTTGAATGTGCCTTGCTTTATGCAGTGAGGGAGCACACAGCCTGTGATTCAGCTCTGCTGTTGTAGTAATTCTGTTACAGGGCTCCACTGTGGCTGAGAAGTTACTGTAGCACTCTTGGAAAGTGGAGGCAGTGGACCTGACTGATTGTAAAAAAGCCAGACCTATTGATACTTAAACTAAAATATTAGTAAGATAAAATTAATCCATGAAACTGTTTCACTTTTATTACCCAGTAATAGCAGGAATGTTTAGAGTGCTCAGGAGTGATCAGAACCACCAAACTACTCAATTATTCCTAAAAATGCAGCTGGTTAAACCCCCTGCACAGCGAGTCTCCTGCAGAGAGGTGTCCGGGCCCAGTGGAGGTGTGTGTTTCAAACAGTGTGTGGCCTGTTTAATTTATTCTGCATTTCACATGTTCTGCACCATAAGATGTGCACTCTGCTTATTACATTACATTATTGGCATTTCAGCAGACACCCTTGTGCAGTCTCTCAGGACATGTCTGTGTGCAGAATGTGCTGTACCATCCATCTTTCAATTACAACAGTGATGGTACAGCGGATGGTACACAGTTAATGTCACACACTGCACTGTCTACAGACAACCCGAGGAGCTTTGTCATGGAGCCACTGAGGAGTCACAGCAGCAAGAGAGTGTGTCGCAGACGCGGTCTACACAACAGACAGCACAGTGTCAGTGTGTCGCAGACGCGGTCTACACAACAGACAGCACAGTGTCAGTGTGTCGCAGACACAGTCTACACAACAGACAGCACCGTGTCAGTGTGTCGCAGACGCGGTCTACACAACAGACAGCACAGTGTCAGTGTGTCGCAGACACAGTCTACACAACAGACAGCACAGTGTCAGTGTGTCGCAGACACAGTCTACACAACAGACAGCACCGTGTCAGTGTGTCGCAGACGCGGTCTACACAACAGACAGCACAGTGTCAGTGTGTCGCAGACACAGTCTACACAACAGACAGCACAGTGTCAGTGTGTCGCAGACACAGTCTACACAACAGACAGCACCGTGTCAGTGTGTCGCAGACGCGGTCTACACAACAGACAGCACAGTGTCAGTGTGTCGCAGACACAGTCTACACAACAGACAGCACAGTGTCAGTGTGTCGCAGACGCGGTCTACACAACAGACAGCACAGTGTCAGTGTGTCGCAGACACGGTCTACACAACAGACAGCACAGTGTCAGTGTGTCGCAGATGCGGTCTACACAACAGATAGCACAGTGTCAGTGTGTCGCAGACGCGGTCTACACAACAGACAGCACAGTGTCAGTGTGTCGCAGACGCGGTCTACACAACAGACAGCACAGTGTCAGTGTGTCGCAGACGCGGTCTACACAACAGACAGCACAGTGTCAGTGTGTCGCAGACGCGGTCTACACAACAGACAGCACAGTGTCAGTGTGTCGCAGGCCATTACTGCCTTACAAATGCCAAAATCTGCATTTAAATCACATCACCAGTGAGGGCAGCTGTGGGACTGGTGGCTGATGGAGCTGATATGCTTTAGCAGGAGCTGGTGGTGATGGCACTGCTGTCTGTCTCTCCCTCAGGCAGGCAGCAGTGTGCTGGAGCCGGTGGCTTTGCTGTCTTATCTGTAGTTTGTATTTGTGATGAGCAAATCTGCACTCCCCTCATGTGATGAATGCTTCTGAAGACACAGCATACAGGTGTAGTTTCCATTGTAGGGCTGAGGTTTAGTGATTAGCGCTCGCTGTGCAGCGTGACTGATCCATGCCTCACCACTGTTCTCCCGCCCAGCTGCTGTTCGGCCTCACTGCGCACTGCTCCTCTCTGTCTGAGCTGTACACAGAAAATAACACTGAACTTATAACAAATATAAAAATAAATTGTCTAAGTGCCTCTATGTAAATAGCAGCTCATTAGGGCGTACATAAAGGAAGACCTCAAGCACACATACCTCAGGAGTCTGGTATTATTAAATCAGTCATTTCAGGATCACATGATGCAAAACTCAAGATTTTAATCACCAAAGGTTTTAAGGTTTATTTGAAAGCCTAAGTTATCCATCTGAAGATCCCAAGATAACCACTGCAGCTGTTACAGAATATTGAGATAATTCATGATAATGGATTGGCAGGCTAACCAACAGTAAAGACTATGCTGTTGCTGAGCCGCTCTTAGTGTAATATATGACATTTTCAGACCCTCGTATCTATCTGTGCCTCTTGGGTTGTTTGTTCTTTGTGGATATGTTTGAAAATAATCACATTGTTTCATGGCTCATTTGTGTTGAGGGAAAGGAATGACTTTTTATTTTAATTTTATTTATTTTTGAGGGGGATTACTCTGAATTTCAGCTTCTTGTAAGAGTTACTGAATAGATTGAACCTCTGCTAAATAAATAATCAGTGAAACAATGAATAGAGTACAGTGTCTCTGAGGTATGGCTGAGTGGAGGGGTCAGAAATGCAGGGCAAGCTGCTTCTCTTTAAAATGAGGTGAGCAGTCCGCTCATGTTGAGGGTGAAGCTGGGGTCCGTGCGGGATGGAAGACACACTCCCTGCTGACCACATGTCCTGGAATGGCCGGCAGCCCCCCCGCTGTGGTTGAGTTTCTGGGGGGTTGTGTTTGAGGGGGTTTGTGGTTCGGGAGCTTTGTGTTTTGGGGGTTTATGTTTGTGGGGGTTTGTGTCTGTCGCTCCCTCTCCTCCTCTCCGTCTCCCCGTCTCTCCGAGGGGGGCTCCCTCCTGAGGAGGTGAGCCTGTGGGGTTTGGGAGGGAGAGCCGGTCCTCCCCACGCTGCACAGGCAGGGGGTGCTGCTGGCCTCGCAGGGATAAGCCCTGATAAACCTGAGGGAGCAGCCAGCCGCTAACCGGATCAGGAGAGCAGGAGGGCTGGTGGGATGGTGCTGTTTGATGTATTCAGCTGAGCTGGGTTTACTGGAACGCATGCACATGAGGAGGAGGAGGAAGATTAGGCAGGGGACATGAGGGTCAGGGCCATTGCTGCTGTTAGTGGGAAGCCCTGCTTTCACTGAGGCCCTGAAGAGCTGCAGGAGGAGTTGCCTCTGAAAGATCAGCAGCAGCTGAGAGAAGCGGCCCCCCCCAGATCAGCGGCCCCCCTCAGATCAGCAGCCAGCGGCCCCCCTCAGATCAGCGGCCCCCCTCAGATCAGCATACTGCAAGAATTGTGTCACATGCTGAAATCTCTCTCTCTCAGTTACACTTTTATCTTCTGCTGCAATGAACAGCCTCTGCTGTTGCTGGGGTGCTGGCAGGCTTCCGTCAGCCTCACTGGCCGGTGGGTCAGTGGCCCCAACAGACACGGATCCAACAGAATGATAAACCTGCGGGGGCACTTACCTGCCCCATTGCCTCCTCACCCCTCTCATGGTGGCAAACAACTAGTAACCGGCGGAGTGTCCAGCTAACTCGCTCACTAACCAACTCACGCCCGGTCACTCACTACCACCTGTATAACTCGCTATCGAGCGTAGTGGAAAAGGGTTCAACCTGAGAGATTTCGGTGTCCTCCAGCATCCGTTGGTCTGTAGTGTTAGATAATGGGTGGACCCCTTTTCCATTGTTTTGCCATTGTCATTGATTTGCAGGTAGGAGGTAAGCATGCAGATAGAGCACCTGTAGTGACCCTCTCTCGGGCCGGCTCACCCCACTGGGCTTAAATGGAAATGACCTTTTTGCATGAGCTGTAGTGAACTGTAAGTGGCAGCAGCCGATTCGTCAGAGAGCTTTCAGAGTGACCCGGGGGGGTGTAGGGGGGAGCTGACAGACAGCCTAATTACAGCTAATCACTCTGCCGGAAGAGTGGCGGCACAGTGAGGGATTGTGGGTCGTACTGTGCCCGCAGTATCTGAAATAAAGAGGCTGTCTATCATCATGTCACCGGTACCTGCGACCCTGAGCGCCGGCCCCATGCTCCTGTGCAGCTCTTCTCCACCGCTGCCCAGAGCCTGCAGCTCCGCATCCCTGACCTTTACACCTCATAGCACTCTGCCACAGGTACTCCCCCAGCTGCACTCAGGATATGCTCACGTTTTATTAGTGTGTGTGTGTGTGTGTGTGTGTGTGTGTGTGTGTGTGTGTGTGTGTGTGCGCGTGTGTGTGTGTGTGCGTGTGTGTGTGTGTGTGTGTGTGTGTGTGTGTGTGTGTGTGTGTGTGTGCTTGTGTGTGTGCGTATGTGTGTGCGTGCGCGCGTGTGCGTGTGTGCGTGTGCGTGTGTGCGTATGTGTGTGTGTGTGCGTGTGCGTGTGTGTGTGTGTGTGTGTGTGCATGTGTGCGTATGTGTGTGCGTGCGCGTGTGTGCGTGTGTGCGTGTGTGTGTGTGTGTGTGTGTGCGTGTGTGTGTGTGTGCGTGTGTGTGTGCACGTGTGTGTGCGTGTGTGCGTGTGTGTGTATGTGTGTGCGTGTGTGTGTGTGCGTATAAATATATATATGCATATGTGTGTGCTCCTGAATGCATACAGTATGTATGTATGCAAGTTTGACTGTGAAGGCTGTTCTCATGTCATCTGCATTGCACAGGGAAAACAGTCACTTTAATCCAAGTGACTGGACTGTTGAGCATCTGTGGGTGATCATTTTCATTTTAATTTCTTCTCTGCCAAATGGCAAACATAACCAAAATGTTTGCTTATCCTTTTTGCAGCTTCTCTAATGTTACTAATGTTCATCTTGGCTTACTAACTGAATGTTCAGTCTGAGAGTTTAGTATCAGTGTCTAGATCTGCATTGCTTGCTGTTTAGTTAGCTATCGTAACTAGCTGTCATACACATTTTTGCTAGCAAAAGCAAGTACGGTGGCCACCCCGTACCAACAGACTCTCTCGTTCATTGGCTGAGTGAGCGGAGCAGGGGTGGAGCTTCTAGATGACATCATCAAACTGTATGTTGCAGAGATGGCCTGCAGAAATGAGTGTCCTGTGAGGGACAGGTCACTTCAGGTAGCAGGTAACCTGTGTCTGCCTGCATGGTTAATTAGCCAGGTGATTAGAAGACATTCTGTAACCTGCTGAGAATGAAAACTACACCCTGCTATGAGAACAGAGTCCTTCCAAAGGAGAGTGAGGCTGCAGGGAGGCGGCGGGAGAGAGGCATGCCTGTGCTCGAGGCTTTGGGCTGAGCGGCAGGAGCAATGGCGGAGTGTGCTTTATTTTGGCTTAGCTGAATGCAGGGAGAGCAGTACACAGCTGATAAAGGAGGCCGCTGCCGCTGGGAAGAGAGGCCATGCAGCGGGAATGAGCACCGTGTGACACGCCTCACACGCGTGACGCTACAGCGCAAGGGGTTACACGAGGATACACAGCAGGAGGGACATGCTGAGACTGCGTCCAGCACACTGCGTCCGGCACACTGCGTTCAGCACACTGCATTCAGCACACTGCGTCCGGCACACTGCGTCCGGCACACTGCGTCCGGCACACTGCGTCCGGCACACTGCATTCAACACACTGCGTCCGGCACACTGCGTCCGGCACACTGCGTCCGGCACACTGCGTCCGGCACACTGCGTTCGGCACACTGCATTCAGCAAACTGCATTCAGCACACTGCGTCCGGCACACTGCGTCCGGCACACTGCATTCAGCACACTGCATTCGGCACACTGCGTCCGGCACACTGCGTCCGGCACACTGCGTCCGGCACACTGCGTTCGGCACACTGCATTCAGCACACTGCATTCAGCACACTGCACACCTCTCAGCACTGTGTTGACTCCCCACTAAGAAAAAGAAAAGTTTTTATCAAGACAATGAAACGCTGAAGCAGGTGGTGAAAGTTTTGACTCAGAGGAAAACATTGCAGACACTGCAACCTGCCAGGACCTGGGCAGCAGAACTGCGCCTGAGAGCCTTTCACAGATCCTGCTAACTTTACCAATGCTGCTACTCCAATAGGAAGGGAATCGGCTCTCTGAAATAACAATAATTATAACTATGTATTTAACACCTTTCAAGGAAATCATTTGTAGCCCAAAGAGCTTTAGGGAAAAGACAAAGAAATACCAAAATGACACAGTAAAAACAATTTCCAAGAAATACAAAAAATAGTAAAATGTCAAAATACTCAAGAAATTAAAATGACTGCAAGGATCAGAACAAATAAAACAAGATTAAGAACAAATAAAAAGATTAAAAGTTAGGATAAAAGCAATAAAGCAGCCCATTTCAGCTAAACGCTATCTTAAAAATACGTCTTTTGAACTGACTTTTAAAATTAGCCGCTGTTTGTACCTCTCTAATCTGTAGAGACAGGCTATTCCACAGCCTGGGAGCAGCATAGTAAAATAAAGCTTCACCCATTCTGCTGTAATTTGCTGCTGGAATACAGAGACGTTTAGCCTGTGCAGATCGAAGGGTCGGTTTGGGCTGATATCTTTCCAAAAGGTCACCAATATACTCTGATGCCAAGCCATTAAAACTGAAGGTTAAGTATCATTCCCTCAAAGTTTGTCTGGAATAATGCTTTTGCTTCCTCTGGCATCAGCATATCAGATGCTCCAGGTGCGTGTTGTCCTGTTGGATATGTGATGGAGTGTTTTGCAGGTCTGCTTGGGTAGAGATCCTCTCTCCAGAGAGGAGTCGCTTAATGCTGCATGAGTCTTCACCCAAAAGCGAAGAGGCTTTCCTCGGTGTAACAGGCTCTGTTGCAAAGAAGGGTAAATGTTGGGGGAAGAGGATGTTCGGCCTGTTCTTCAGCTCTGAAGTTATTCTGGAAACATGTTCTCAGACAGACAGGCTGCCATGACAGCACTGTTTCTGCCAAAACACAGCAGCATTTAACTGAGTGCACAGTGCTGTGTGTAACAGTACGCAGTGTCGCATAGCTGAGCGGAGTACGCAGTGGCATGTAGCTGAGTGCAGTACGCAGTGATGCGTAGCTGAGCACAGTGGTGCGTAGCTGAGCGCAGTGGTGCGTAGCTGAGCACAGTGGTGCGTAGCTGAGCGCAGTGGCGTGTAGCTGAGCGCAGTGGTGCGTAGCTGAGCGCAGTACGCAGTGATGCGTAGCTGAGCACAGCGGTGCGTAGCTGAGCGCAGTGGCGTGTAGCTGAGCGCAGTGGCGCGCAGCTGAGCGCAGTGGCGCGTAGCTGAGCGCAGGGCTGACTCTCTCACTGTCCTCTCTGCAGGTCCCCGCGTGTGACTCACCATGGACAGAGTGCTCTGTGGGCTGCTGCTTCTGGGAACCGCGGTGACGATGGCCCATGCCTGCCCCAAGTACTGCGTCTGCCAGAACCTGTCCGAGTCGCTGGGCACGCTCTGTCCCTCCAAGGGCCTGCTGTTCGTGCCGCCCGACATCGACCGGCGGACGGTGGAGCTGCGTCTCGGCGGGAACTTCATCCTCCGCATCACGCAGCAGGACTTTGCCAACATGACGGGCCTGGTGGACCTCACTCTGTCCCGCAACACCATCGGCTCCATCCAGCCCTTCGCCTTCTCTGACCTGGAGACCCTGCGCTCCCTGCACCTGGACAACAACCGGCTGACCCAGATCGGGCCGGACGACCTGCGCGGCCTGGTCAACCTGCAGCACCTCATCCTCAACAACAACCAGCTGAGCCGCGTGTCCGAGCGCGCCTTTGAGGACCTGGCGCTGACGCTGGAGGACCTGGACCTGTCCTACAACAACCTGCGCGGCCTGCCCTGGGACTCCGTGCGGCAGATGGTCAACCTGCACCAGCTCAGCCTGGACCACAACCTGATCGATTACATACCTGAGGGCACCTTTGCGGACCTGGAGCGGCTGGCCCGGCTGGACCTGACGTCCAACCAGCTGCAGAAGCTGCCGCCGGACCCCATCTTCGCCCGCGCCCAGGACACGCTGGTGCTGAGTACGCCCTACGCCCCGCAGCTGTCCCTCAGCCTCGGCGGAAACCCGCTGCACTGCAACTGCGAGGTTCTCTGGCTGCGCAGGCTGGAGAGGGACGACGAACTGGAGACCTGCGCTTCCCCTCCCAACCTGAAGGGGCGCTACTTCTGGCACATCTCGGAGGAGGAGTTCACCTGCGAGCAGCCCCTCATCACTCAGCACACCCACAAGCTGCTGGTGCTGGAGGGCCAGACTGCCAGCATGAAGTGCAAGGCCATCGGTGACCCCCCGCCCACCATCCACTGGCTCGCCCCCGATGACCGTCTGATTGGCAACTCCTCGCGGGCGGTGGTGTACGGCAACGGCACCCTGGAGATCCTCATCACCACCTCCAAGGACTACGGCACCTTTACCTGCATCGCGGCCAACGTGGCGGGTGAGTCCACCGCCACCGTCGAGCTGTCCATTGTGCAGCTACCCCACCTGAGCAACGACACCGGCCGCAGCACACAGCCCAAGTCCCGGCTGTCCGACATCACCAGCTCCACCAAGACCAGCAAGGGGGAGGCCAAGGCCCCGCCCGAGAAGGCGGTGTCAGTGTCGGAGGTGACGGCCGTCTCTGCGCTGGTCAGCTGGTCCGTCAGCAAGGCGGCCCCCAAGGTGAAGATGTACCAGCTTCAGTACAACTGCTCAGACGACGAAGTCCTGATCTACAGGTAAGGAGGGACACCTGGAGGGCAGGGTGGTGTGGGTGGAAGGGGTGGGTAGCTTGCACAAGCGTTCTCACAGCATTCACAGAACACAGGCCTAAAGAAATGCTGGAGAATACAGTGCGCATGCTGCCTCAGCCCTGTACACAGGGGGAAACAGCATTACAGCCCCGTACACAGGGGGAAACAGCAGCATTACAGACCTGTACACAGGGGGAAACAGCAGCATTACAGACCTGTACACAGGGGGAAACAGCATTACAGACCTGTACACAGGGGGAAACAGCATTACAGACCTGTACACAGGGGGAAACAGCAGCATTACAGACCTGTACACAGGGGGAAACAGCAGCATTACAGCCCTGTACACAGGGGGAAACAGCATTACAGACCTGTACACAGGGGGAAACAGCAGCATTACAGACCTGTACACAGGGGGAAACAGCATTACAGACCTGTACACAGGGGGAAACAGCATTACAGACCTGTACACAGGGGGAAACAGCATTACAGCCCTGTACACAGGGGGAAACGGCATTACAGCCCTGTACACGGGGGGGAAACAGCATTACAGCCCTGTACACAGGGGGAAACAGCATTACAGCCCTGTACACAGGGGGAAACAGCAGCATTACAGACCTGTACACAGGGGGAAACTGCAGCATTACAGACCTGTACACAGGGGGAAACAGCAGCATTACAGACCTGTACACAGGGGGAAACAGCAGCATTACAGACCTGTACACAGGGGGAAACAGCATTACAGCCCTGTACACAGGGGGAAACGGCATTACAGCCCTGTACACAGGGGGAAACAGCATTACAGCCCTGTACACAGGGGGGAACAGCATTACAGCCCCGTACACAGGGGGAAACAGCAGCATTACAGACCTGTACACAGGGGGAAACAGCAGCATTACAGCCCTGTACACAGGGGGAAACAGCATTACAGCCCTGTACACAGGGGGAAACAGCATTACAGCCCTGTACACAGGGGGAAACAGCATTACAGACCTGTACACAAGGGGAAACAGCATTACAGACCTGTACACAGGGGGAAACAGCATTACAGACCTGTACACGGGGGGAAACAGCATTACAGCCCTGTACACAGGGGGAAACGGCATTACAGCCCTGTACACAGGGGGAAACAGCAGCATTACAGCCCTGTACACGGGGGGGAAACAGCATTACAGCCCTGTGCACAGGGGAAACAGCATTACAGCCCTGTACACAGGGGGAAACAGCAGCATTACAGCCCTGTACACAGGGGGAAACAGCATTACAGACCTGTACACAAGGGGAAACAGCATTACAGACCTGTACACGGGGGGGAAACAGCATTACAGCCCTGTACACAGGGGGAAACAGCAGCATTACAGACCTGTACACAGGGGGAAACAGCAGCATTACAGCCCTGTACACAGGGGGAAACAGCAGCATTACAGACCTGTACACAGGGGGAAACAGCATTACAGCCCTGTACACAGGGGGAAACAGCATTACAGACCTGTAAACGGGGGGAAACAGCATTACAGACCTGTACACGGGGGAAACAGCATTACAGACCTGTACACAGGGGGAAACAGCATTACAGACCTGTACACAGGGGGAAACAGCAGCATTACAGCCCTGTACACAGGGGGGAAACAGCAGCATTACAGACCTGTACACAGGGGGAAACAGCAGCATTACAGACCTGTACACAGGGGGAAACAGCATTACAGACCTGTAAACGGGGGGAAACAGCATTACAGACCTGTACACGGGGGAAACAGCATTACAGACCTGTACACAGGGGGAAACAGCATTACAGACCTGTACACAGGGGGAAACAGCAGCATTACAGCCCTGTACACAGGGGGAAACAGCATTACAGCCCTGTACACAGGGGGGAAACAGCATTACAGACCTGTACACAAGGGGAAACAGCATTACAGACCTGTACACAGGGGGAAACAGCATTACAGACCTGTACACGGGGGGAAACAGCATTACAGCCCTGTACACAGGGGGAAACGGCATTACAGCCCTGTACACAGGGGGAAACAGCATTACAGACCTGTACACAGGGGGGAAACAGCATTACAGACCTGTACACAGGGGGGAAACAGCATTACAGACCTGTACACAGGGGGGAAACAGCATTACAGACCTGTAAACGGGGGGAAATTTTAATTATCAGAGAAAATGTAACCCTTTCACCCCCAGACCTGTGAGATGGCAGTTCCTTGTCTCCGTTCTTTGTTTTTGCATTTGCCTGGGACTCTTCATTATTCCTACAGCCTACATTCCCACACTTCTCTGCGAAAAGCTTTTCAAGTTTACAGTGGGATTACTTTCAAATTAAGAAATCAAAAGAAGAGGGAAATGGATGGAGAGAGAGGGAGATGTGGGGAACAGCAGGGGGAGTGTGGAGCCCCCGGGCCTTTCAGAGATGGGACATGACTCACACTTTCTGCTGCTCCCCCATCCATTCCTGTCCCTTGGGGGGGTGTCAGCGGATTTTTGTCCCATGCAGGCTGCCACAGCCTTGATCTCATAGTCTTTCTACAGTTAAACCACCCGGTTTTCTGACACACTTTCACACATAATGTCAAGTGGAGAGCTGTCGTCACAGTATCAGAGATCATGCCTCTCAATGTGTGCTGTATAATCCACGGATGGTGGCATCTACCTGACTCCGGAATGGCTGTGGACTGAGGCAGAATTATGTGTCAGTTTCCGAACTGCAGAGGTACATGACACTCAGCAGCAGTGAGGCTCTGTACTGTCCTTTACCCTGCGATGAGTGAGAGTCCCGCTCTGAGCGATGGATGCCAGCTCTCGTCTCCGATCACAGGGTATTTTATGCGCTCTGGGAGCTCCGCTGTTGGTCATTACTATTATCTCACACTAGGATTATGTTAATTGAGGCTTGTTCGGGGCAGCAGTGAGGCATTGTGGGAAGGGAACTGGGCTTTGCAGTAACTGCTGTTTGTCTGATTCCTGACCAACACTTCCCTCAGCGAGTGTATCCAGCTGCATAAATGGGTAACAGCTATGCTACGCAAAGGCGCTTGGTCATGCCTTTCTGGGGGGAAATGTTACTTGACTAAAGCCAGGTAAGCTGTAGGCCTCCAGTCATTTATGCTCCTTTTAGATTGTTTATGATGAAAATATGTTTATTGAGCGTGTTTTTCCTGACGAAGCAGCGCCGCTCTGTCTTTGGCAGGTTTAGCTTCTGCTTATTATTGCACCATGCTTTCTGTGAAAATGAAGCAAAGCTCTCCTACATTGCCTCTCTGCAATGTAAGTGTCTGTACGGTAAGCAGCGCTTGGCATTTTGCAGTGCTTTGTTCCAGTGTATTTGAGTGGAGCTAAATGAAGCCATCGATGCAGACAGCCTGGAATCAATCAGGAGCGTCGGAGAGTGAGAGGAGTCCTGCCGAAATGGCCAGCGCACACCAGGGCGTCTGCTCCAGGCAGCTCGGCCAATTACAAACCAGCAGCAGATTAAAGCAGGCAAGCAGGCCGAGAACGCAAAATTGGAAAATATTCAAAATTCAAATTGGAGTCAGCGCTGCGTTGTGCTGTCGGGTGAAAGGATGCCTGCTGAGTCTCAGCAGAGTCAGAGTCCCGGAAGACCGCTGCAGTCTGAGCGGGACGAGTTCAGGTGGGCCACTCTGAACGGGACCTGCAAGGGGGGCACCCAGGCCACCCTGCTCTGACACTCATTAACAGGTATCTCCAACTGGACCGTGAAGCTTCAAACTCGCTGCATTTAGCATGTTTGAATGGCAGGCAGGAGCATGTTTGCAGCCTCTGCTGAGGACATGCATTTGAGGGCTGGAAGGAGCATTGCAGCTGTCAGACAGTCCAGTTAGCGATGGCCTCAGGGCAGTCACCACACCAAAGCCAACTCGAGCACCTCGTCTGTCAGGGCTCTGAAAAGCTGGGTGACTTTTGACCGTGAGAGGCTGATGGGTGAGGAGAAGGGGTGAGAAATTCTTCTGATGATCAGTGAAAAAGGCTCCCCAGGCTTTCACTCTCCCCATCACACTGAAGGCTTTCGCTTATCTCCTCATCATTTCCTTTTTCTCATTCTTTGTTTCCTGGCCTCCTGACCTCATGTACAGTTTGCCAGAGCAGATGGCTGCACAGCCGGTCAATGCTGATTGTTACAGTGGAGAGAGGAGCTCCTGGACAGCAGGACTGACAGTCTGCTTCATGTAGAAGAACAGGAATTAAAGCAGTGCCAGCTTCCACAGCCGTTTCAGAAAATCCTTCACACACAGAATGAATCAGAGAGCATTGTTCCTCTGTCTTTGTATTTTTCATTGTAGTTGCAAATATGCAATGTTCATTCCACACCTCTATGCCACGGCTGTGTAATTAAAACTGAATCTACTGTTCCATTTCATACAGACACCAGTGTGAAAACCAGACGGGAGAACTGAACAAAAGGAAAACTGAATGACAAATCACAGTCTTCTGTTTTATTTAATAGTCATGTTTGGTCATACATCACTTATGTGATTTTGCTATTAATCTACTATTCTTCAAACCTATGTATGGAAGCTGCCCACCCCTGTATTTTAGTTCCTCTCTCTGATTTAATTCCTCATATTTCTGTCCTTCTCTCTGATTTAATTCCTCATATTTCTGTCCTTCTCTCTGATTTAATTTCTCATATTTCTGTCCTTCTCTCTGATTTAATTCCTCATATTTCTGTCCCTCTACGATAAAATTTTTCCTGTTTCTGTCCCCCTCTGTTTAACCATCTCTGAAGGATGATCCCGGCCTCCAGCAAGGCCTTCCTGGTGACGAACCTTGTGTCGGGGACGCAGTATGACCTGTGTGTGCTGGCTGCGTGGGACGACACGGCCACCACGCTCACCGCCACCAACGTGGTGGGCTGCGTTCAGTTCTTCACCCGGGACGAGTACCCGCAGTGCCAGTCGCTCCGCACCCACTTCCTGGGCGGTACCATGATCCTGGTGGTGGGCGGGGTCATCGTGGCCACGCTGCTGGTGTTCATCGTCATCCTGATGGTGCGCTATAAGACAGGGGGTGAGGATGAGCCCCCCCCGGGCAAGCTGCCCACCGTCAGCGACACCTACTCACAGACCAACGGGGGCCGGGCCCTGCGCAACGGCCTGCTGCCCCCCAAGCCCAAGCCCAAGGTGACCCTGAGGAATGAGGTGGTGGAGTTCAGGTGCGGCTCCCTCCAGAGCAGCCTATCCTCCTCTTCTTCCTCCTCATCCTCGGGCCCGCCGGGCAGCCGAGACGGAGACCGCTACAGCCTGCAGAGCCAGGAGGGGGTGCTCTCCAGCAAGTGGAGGACTGTCCCCTCCAAGGCCCGGCCCAATCTGGACCACCTGCTGGGGGCCTTCACCTCCCTGGAGCTGCGGGGCCAGGGCAGAGACTCGGGGCCCTCTGGCTCCGCCCCCGGGGCCACAGCGCCCCCTTCTGACAAGGAGCCCCTGCTGGGTCGGACCATGGACTCCACACTGAGCCGCCTGCTGCTGCTGGACAGCAGGCCCAAGCGCAGCCAGTCCTTCGACATGGGGGACGTGGGGGGCAGCGCCCCCCCGCAGCTGTGCAGCTACCCCCGGCGCATCAGCCGCATCTGGACTAAGAGGAGCCTGTCCGTCAACGGCATGCTGCTGCAGTACGACGAGGAGGGCGAAGCCGACGGCAGCAAGGGGGCGTTGGAGAGCTCCGAGTGGGTGATGGAGAGCACAGTCTGAGGGCGGGGGGGCCATGCAGAGGACAACAGCCCGGTGCCCCCCCCCTCCCTTGCTGTGCGTGTAGTTCATCGACGCTAATCCTGTCAGCACAAGTCCCTCATCAGCTGATCCGAGCCGTGGGGTGGGGGGGGGGCGGGATCAGAGGCGACGCGGGGGCGAAATGCGTCAGGGTCGGTGTGGAGTGCCGGTGCTGCCGTGGTCAGGCAGCCGCAGGGCGCTGGGGGTCACAGGCACATTACTCTGGCTGACAGCCGCCAGTCACAGCGCTGCAGACTCAACCTGACTGCACACATGTAATGAATTCAATTTTGATGTATTTTTTCATTTTACAAGTCAAACGCTCATCTGGCTGTCCCCTCTCTGGAGTAGTGATTTTCATACCATAAATTGGGTTTTATTTTTCTGTGTTCCTCTCGCTCCTTCTTTGTGTGAGACGCAGCTGAATGCCACACAGCCCCCCCCTGCATTTACCTGTGAGCTCTGATTGCCACCCCTGAGAGATGGACCGCACCGCGCTTTTCCCAGTGGAGAGAGGCGTCAGAATCACCATCATGTTTGCGTGAGTGAGAGAAGCACTGATTTCACGCTAAAGCATTAGCATTAGAGGGAAAAGGCAATCACCAGCCTGAGTGCTGTGCAGATGTGAATACTGGAACACATTCAGAGATTTAAAAACAAACTGAATTATTCCTCGTAAGTAAAAAAAAAAAAAAAGGAACATCTATGTTTCTAAGTTATGGTTCTGATTTTTTTTGGTCAAATAAATTGCTCTCATATTTTAGGTCATAACTATTCAAATGCAAGGTATTAAAACCACTTTCTCATGGACTTCTAACGGCACCTGAAGACAAATACAGATGTAAGCGTGCTAATGATGATCATTATAACGATGCTGGCAGGTGATGGCGATACGTTTTGCTCAATGTTTTGCTCATAAAAAAGTGTGAAACTGATACTTTCAGTCAATTGCATTTCTTTTTTGTAATATGTTTTTTGTATACAAATTTTACAAACTTAAAGTCTATTGGATTTAATAGACAGTATGGACCCCTTTCCCAGGTGTTACCAAGGTTACCTGCATGCATGTAAGCATTCATACATACATGCATAGATTACATACATATACAGAATACATGCATACAGCCATATATACATACATGCATGTAACTTACATGCAGACATACTCACTTAGTTGTGCAAGACTTATTCTGTGAAAACGATGAGTCCAAAACATTTCGTATGTTTTGTTTTTTGCCAATCGGTTACTGGTGAGGCCAGATCTGATGATGATGATGGCTCTCCTCTGTCCCACTCTGTCTGGTTCTCAGTGGTCTCTTCTTGATGTACAGTTGTGTAAATTGCCGTTTTTGTATCTGAGCTGAATGGGAGTGTGTGATGGAGTACCTGAAGCAGTGTTCTCTCTCTGGCCCTCAGCAGTGTAGGGTACTTTACTCTCATGTTACAGTTCGATGTTTCTCAGCTGGAGTTGTAGAAAATGTTTCTGTGGTCATACATTTTGTTTTTGCTACAAAAAATAAATATGAAGAATTCCTAAAAAAAGTATTTTCTTCCAGCCGTATCATTGTGCTACTCAGTCATGTGTGTAAAATGTATTATGATTCAAATAATCTCATCCTCATTACATTAACAGCTCCATGAATTCCCAAGAGGGCCACATTCACCATTACACAGTGTCACCATTACAGATTGAACATTACGGTATCAGCATTACACAGTATCACCATTACAGATGCAAAAATAGTATTACACGGTGTTAGCATTACACATTGAGCATTACACAGAATTAATTTGTAATGTAAAAGCACGTGTACTCAGTGTACTCAATGCTGGGGGCCAGAGATGTGATTCTGTTGTGTCGTCGGGGGCGGGGGGGGTGGTGGGCTGCTGTTATGAGGAGCTCTGTGAGGAGCAGTTTTGGGCTTTTGTGTCGTCGGGGGCGGGGGGGGTTGGGGGGGGGGTGGTGGGCTGCTGTTATGAGGAGCTCTGTGAGGAGCAGTTTTGGGCTTTTGTGTCATCGGGGGCGGGGGGGGTTGGGGGGGGGGTGGTGGGCTGCTGTTATGAGGAGCTCTGTGAGGAGCAGTTTTGGGCTTTGCATGTCCTCATTAGTGTGTAATTTTTTTCAACAGCTACAGTAGCTGCTGGTCAGGCTGCACACCCACCTTAGCGCTGCTCCCATTAGACAGCAAGGCAGCCGGCAGCTGGCCCTGGCCAAGAATAAGACCTTAATTCACATAATCTGTCAGGAAAGGTACTTACAGCAGCGCTCTGTAAACAGGCCAGGTGGCCAGCAGCTCGTGTGCTGCAGCTCTGGACTGTCCCAGGACGAAACAGCGTACAGGGATGTTGAAGGCATTTGTCCAGATGCTGTATTACAGTTGTTATTTCTGTGGTACAGCTGCTGAAATCCCTGAGCATGAATCATTTGAGCAGAGCACCCACTCACAGCTCAGCCAATCACCACACTGCCCTCTGCAAGCCCCTCCCCGCTACAGTGCTTCAGTGTTGATTGGCTAAGTGGTGGCTGGCAGGTTGGGGTTGTTAACAGGTTGAAAGCTAAAGGTGAGTTATTGTTTTAATGTGAGGAACAAACTGAATATATTTCAACAAATCTCCTGTGTGTGACAGGAGTCACCAGGCATAAGCATGTCTGCAACACAGACAGACAGATTCTCCCATCTAACAGACTGGCAACATTAGATGCAAGACGCGCACACACACGCACTCACACACACACTCGCACACACACACACACACACTCACGCACACACTCACACACTCACACACACTCACACACGCACACACACACACACACACACACACACACACACACACGCTCCACTCTCCATAGCAGATGCTCTGCTTTAAATCACTAAAGCTTCTCTACCACAGACGTCAGCAGAGAGGAAGTGAGAATCTTTCACTTCTTGGCCCACAGCTATAGAGCAGTGTTACAAACCTAGACCTGAAGCAAGGTCCCAGAATCTTACAGTCTGTGAGGCAGTTTGCCAAAAATGTACCTGCAGGGAGAGGAGTGGCTTCCTGCTGGACATCACTACCCTTACTCACCACTACCATCACCTCATCACTACCCTCACCTCATCACTACCCTCACCTCATCACTACCCTCACCTCACCACTAACCTCACCTCACCACTACCCTCACCTCACCACTACCCTCACCTCATCACTACCCTTACTCACCACTACCCTCACCTCATCACTACCCTTACTCACCACTACCCTCACCTCATCACTACCCTTACTCATCACTACCCTCACTCACCACTACCCTCACCTCATCACTACCCTCACCTCACCACTACCCTCACCTCACCACTAACCTTACTCACCACTACCCTCACCTCATCACTACCCTCACCTCATCACTACCCTCACCTCACCACTACCCTCACCTCATCACTACCCTCACCTCATCACTACCCTCACCTCACCACTACCCTCACCTCACCACTAACCTCACCTCACCACTACCCTCACTCACCACTACCCTCACCTCACCACTACCCTCACTCACCACTACCCTCACCTTATCACTACCCTCACCTCATCACTACCCTCACTCACCACTACCCTCACTCACCACTACCCTCACCTCATCACTACCCTCACCTCACCACTACCCTCACTCACCACTACCCTCACTCACCACTACCCTCACCTCACCACTACCCTCACTCACCACTACCCTCACCTTATCACTACCCTCACCTCATCACTACCCTCACTCACCACTACCCTCACTCACCACTACCCTCACCTCATCACTACCCTCACCTCATCACTACCCTCACCTCACCACTAACCTCACCTCACCACTACCCTCACCTCACCACTACCCTCACCTCATCACTACCCTTACTCACCACTACCCTCACCTCATCACTACCCTTACTCACCACTACCCTCACCTCATCACTACCCTTACTCATCACTACCCTCACTCACCACTACCCTCACCTCATCACTACCCTCACCTCACCACTACCCTCACCTCACCACTAACCTTACTCACCACTACCCTCACCTCATCACTACCCTCACCTCATCACTACCCTCACCTCACCACTACCCTCACCTCATCACTACCCTCACCTCATCACTACCCTCACCTCACCACTACCCTCACCTCACCACTACCCTCACTCACCACTAACCTCACCTCACCACTACCCTCACTCACCACTACCCTCACCTCACCACTACCCTCACTCACCACTACCCTCACCTTATCACTACCCTCACCTCATCACTACCCTCACTCACCACTACCCTCACTCACCACTACCCTCACCTCATCACTACCCTCACCTCACCACTACCCTCACTCACCACTACCCTCACCTCACCACTACCCTCACCTCACCACTAACCTCACCTCACCACTACCCTCACCTCACCACTACCCTCACCTCATCACTAACCTCACCTCACCACTACCCTCACTCACCACTACCCTCACCTCATCACTAACCTCACCTCACCACTACCCTCACCTCATCACCTCACCACTAGGTGAGCTCAGGCAGCCCAGGCTGCAGGGGACCTGCCGCGTGATGGGAAGCTCATGCCCTTCTAGGTAATAAAATCCAGGCAGCTCAGATTTAAGAGGAATGTTTTAGTCCCCCACACTGCACAGGTAAAATCTTCTGCCAAAACCAAGCTCTCCACTAGCAGTAAGTTGGTGGGTGATTGTTGAGATCTTGAGTTTGCTTCAGGACATATTTCTCTGCTGGTTCCTGTTTCCCGATCGGCAGGAAGTGGGACAGGGCTATCGCAAGCTGATCTCTCGGATGCATCATGTGGCTATAGCTTGCATGTGGAACTCAGCTCTAAATCTCTGTTGCCCTCTGTATTTCAGCCGCAGTGCGTTTATCGCAGAGCAGAGTGTTTGTTGAGGATCCAGACGCCTGGCAGACCCAGGGGAGCCAGGTCAGGGCAGCTCGTGACGAGGGGGATCCAGGAGCCGGCCTATGGCTTCTGAATTTTAATAGAATTTATTCTGAAAGATTCCAAAAGTGCTCCCGTTTTCCCACACTGAATTATTGTTGCAGTGACTCAGAAGAGCATGAATTATTTACGAGGTCAATAATTGGAGCTTTCTTCAGGAGTCTAAGAAGAGCTCAAGTGGTGTTCAGATACGTGCCATCATCTCCAGGACCTGTGCTTCTGTGCTTCCACTGAAAAAGGGCTTCATCATTTCCAAACAAACAGAAATGTGTTGGATACAGACACACAGAATACCTTTGGCACCATTAGCTGTGGAATGACAGTGATTGCAGTCACTCTGTTGTGCATTTGAAAATGACAGATTTATTGGACTGAAATCGGCAGCTTCATTTGTGCTTGACACTACTTCAGAAGCTCTAAAGCTCTAAAGTCATTCGTCCACTTCAGTGATTATTATTATTAATATGACTTACTTAGTCATAGTCATATACTGACACTACTCAGTAAGCAATAACACAGCTGTCAGCAGCTGCAGGTGCTGCTGGTGCGGCGTGTCCATTATAATCAAATATAAAAAGAAAAAAAGAAACACTGCACTCTCCTCAGAAAGGTTTAAAGTATAACTGAAAAACAATGTTCAGTTATGCTAAGTATGGAAAAACGCCAAACCCACAAAGTGAGTCAAGGATCAGATGGAGCAGTCAGGTCTGAGGTGCGGTGATCCCCACCAGCAGCCTTTCATAAACTCAGAGCTGACAGCACTTTCTCCTTTACTTATTTTTAACATTTCAACTGTGAAAAGCCAGGAACCTCACAGCATGAAGATCATAATGAAAATGAGAGTTAATACAGTATTATCATATATTAGCTTTTATTCACAAATGTTTCACACAGTATTGTAACTGATAGTTTACTGTAATTACTGTTGCAATTCCTCATCATTCACTAATTAGTGATCCAAGTGATTCAAGAGTTGCTCCAGTTGGTCAGATGAGTCAGCTGTAGCTCTCTTGTTGTGTCTCACTGGCATTTTAACAAAACTCCTTTGGGGCCCCAGATCCTGCTGTTCAGCTCCTCAGTGTAGCTGACATTTAGCTACATGATCTGACACACAGACACTTGGCAGCTGAATGGAGCTGGAATTTTCTGACACTTTGATCAGTGCAGTGTTTTTTGCACCATCTAAACAGAGGCCACAATATTTACTGTATGACACTGTAATATTTACTCAGATACGTTTTGATTTTTAGTAACAATTCAAAGCCTTGTTGGAATGTTAGCAAATTGAAAGTGAAGGTTGAGCGAAGGCTGTCCATCATATTACTGATGTGCAGACAGCTTTGCCCGCTCAGAGCAGACCGAAGAGGACCATCTCCCAAAAGTCTCACCCAATTACCAGCACAGTGAGCGGGAAACACAGGGCCATGTGACTCTACAGGTGGAGGATGGGAGTTAAATTCAGATTTACATACAGCGGCAAAGAGGATCATTTCATTTCTTTCCCCTGTAATGCTGTTCATATGACGTTATAAACTTTGTGTGATTTGGAGAATGCTGTGTGTCTGCCATGTCTATGTTTTATACAGTGTATGTGGTAGCAGAGCCCTCTCTGACTGTAAACTCAGAATGCCCACTGGCTGGCACACACAGGCATTCAAGCACAAAGCAGCTCCTCGGGTCTGCATGGATGAGTTGAAGGTACAAACGGCACAAAGACACCCTCTATGGGTGGTCTGGAGAACTGCAGCAGCAGCACGCGGGCGTCCTGCAGCCCTGGTGACAGAGCGTTGAGAGGGAGAGTGTAGGAGCCTCTGCAGAATGTGTGCTGTGGTCTGCACCCAGCCAGACCTCTCCTCTGTGCCTCTGAAAATAGTTTCTACTCTAAAATAGAAACTATCAGAGTAGAAACTATGTCTTGCACTGTTACTGATGGGATAGAATGACCCTGTGTATATAAATTATGTTGTGGATTATTGACTGAGGCAATATTTTAGTGAGTGAGCATGTTTATTCATATCAAACCTTCAAAAGTTTTTTTTTAGTATCAGCAAAGGGATGTATTTTTTTTCTTAGAGAAATGACATTTTGTCACATGTTGACTGAAGCTGTTACTACTCCTATTTCAACTACCTACCCCTGCCTCGAGAAACTCTGAGCAATGTCTGTAAGGGAGGAGGAATCTGTGTGATGTGTGGGTGTGAAAAAACAACAACAACCAACCCACAGTGGCGTGAGGCAGACCTCCTAATCCAAGGCAGTCAGGGTGAATTTGCTGACTCGCCCCGGCTCTGGGATCCCCTCACAGGACCAGCTGTCCTCTGGGCTCCACAGCCACCGGAGCCACAGTGGCGGTTTGTTCAGTTTAGTTTGATTTTTATTAAGAAACAATGGCACCCAGTCAATAGTCCAACTTGACTCTGATCATTGCAGCCCCAACAAATCTGGCTAAACGTCTCACCTCCAAAAGAGCACATCACACCCCTGCTCCAGCTGCTGCAGCAAAGAAACAGTCACCACCGTCACCAAGGATTTCCTGAATTTTCTCTTCCTCTTCCAGTCAGCAGCTCACCTTTATAAGCCTCCCTTCCAGGTAAGTGTCAGGTAATGTCAGGTAAGGTAAGGTAAGGTGAGGGTAGAAGTTGCTGTGTTGTGTACCTACATGCAAAATGTGAGAGTAGTCTGATCAGGAGATGGGGAATTTCTTTGAGCGACCTGATTTATTTAGTTACTTTAAAATATGGCACTTCATAGACACCCAGTTTCCCGCATTCCCCTGCTACCATCCAGCTCAATGTTTGACAAATTGGTGCAAATCCAAGACATGCAGAAAGATTTAATCTCTTTGATTTATGGTCTAATAATATCCTTGCACTCCCAAGCCCCAGCCAAGATTAAGTCCTGTCTGACTGCAAGAGTGAACTCGGAATGGCATTTTCAGAGCGGTGGGATGGCAGTGCGGCTCCTCTTCCACCTGCACTGGATACCGATGCAGTTTAAAGTTTGCTTCTGCAGTTAGAATCTCTGCTGACCAATCCACAGCCAACACCCGTGTCATTGGATGACAAAACTGTCAATCAGAATAATTGGCTTCAGATACTCCAAAACACAGAGTAGGAGGTTCCAAAACACAGGGTTTGAGTTTAAGGTTAAGCGTTAAGGGCAAAGGATGAGGGTGAGAGTTAGAGTTTAGGGTTCAGTGTTAGGGTTCTGAAACTGCATGGGAGTTCCCAGCAGTCCTGACAGATGAAGGAAAACGCACTCTACAAAAGGGGGAGTATTTCAGTGTCTTTCTTTCAGTGGTGATGTTCATTTTAATGCTGATGCTCAGACAAATAGTTTCTTATTAATATTAACATTTGAAAAATATTGAGCTGCGCTGTTGTTTTCCTCTAGCTAGCAGTTGGTATTTAAACGGTTATCTTCACTATTTGCCCTGTAGTTATATGGCTGCCAAACATTAGCTGTCAGATTACAACAGTGATGGCTCTATGCAATGTCAGTAAAATCACTTGTCCTTCAACTTAATAGAAGTTGCAACAAAATAAATAACATGGGTTGGCTTCTATTATGTTTTACTGCATTGTACTGTATATGCGTGGACTATTAAATAGCATTCCATACAAATTAGAAAGTGTGATACACCTGATACCCGGTAATTCCCCATAGTTAATTTCGTTCAGAATGAGCATTAATTATATAAAAGGTTACGGTTTTGTATTGTCCGGTATGGATGATGGCACTGCAGGCTTAACAATGTCCTGAATGAATGAATACGATTCCAGGGTCAGGATTTCAGCCCCCTGGTGCTAATTGTTTGCATTTTTTCATAGTGTCAGCCACAATCCCAATCTTTGTTTGGATCCATTGAGCCATTGAACTAGAGGATGAAGAACATTTTTTTCTTCTGTCCTGCTGTCTGGAAGAGCAGCATGTTCACAGTACTGTGCAAAAAAGATGGCTGCAAAAAGATAAAAGGACATTATGTAGTGTTAAACAGCCAAAAAAATCAAATACCTGCAATTACAGAGTTCCACCCTCTCTGGGCAGACACGTGTCATTTCTTACTTCACTGATCACAATTTAACCTGTAAGACATCACCAGTTGCTGCAGAGAAATATTAGAGGTCTCTAATCAAAACTCCAGCGTATCATTGCACTGGAAAATGAAATGAGTGATCATGCGATTGTGCAGCTCTGAGGGTAGATTTTTAACGTGATTGCAGGGGAATTCGAGTGATCATGCGATTGTGCAGCTCTGAGGGTAGATTTTTAACGTGATTGCAGGGGAATTCGAGTGATCATGCAATTGTGCAGCTCTGAGGGTAGATTTTTAACGTGATTGCAGGGGAATTCTGATAGTGAGCAATGGGCATATTCAAATGTTTTAGAAAGATGATAATATTTGAGTAATTTGCAATATTTTTCATTACACTGACTGATGCTACCTACGTGGTTTCATCCCAGGCAAGAGAGATTGATAGGGAATGAGAGAGAGGAAGCTGGGCTTTGCAGTGATGATACACACACACACACACACACACACACACACACACACACACGCACACACACGCACACACATACACACACACATATACATACACATATGCACTCAAACATATAGATGCACTGTGTTATGCTTTCCAACAGTTTTGATAATAACTGGACTGGTTCTGGACTGATCCTGTTCATGTGACTTGTCCATTTGTAAAATTACTGCAGAGGTTTTGGAATACTTTCTTTTTGCCTCCTCTTGCATGTTTCTTTGTCTTTCCCTCCCTTCACAGCCTGACTGTAGCAAAGCTGACGCAGTTGTAGTTCTGTATTCATTGTGACTGGTATTCATCAGAGCGGAAGGCTGTTATGCTGCATGCAGTGGCAGCTCCTTTCGGTCAAACAGGCCTGTCATCTCCAGAAACTTCACCCTATCTGACGAGCAGGTACACATCAGAAACTCGGAGGTCTATTTCTGGCATGCAGAGAGATAGAGGGAAACTGCTATATCTCTGTACAAGCAGTAGTTACTGTGCTGCTTACACTCCTGTTCAGTGGGAACAGGAATGCAGCCTGACTGACCGCCGGCCAGGCGCCTCGTGCGGACACGCAGCCTGACTGACCGCCGGCCAGGTGCCTCGTGCCGACACGCAGCCTGACTGACCGCCGGCCAGGTGCCTCGTGCGGACACGCAGCCTGACTGACCGCCGGCCAGGTGCCTCGTGCGGACACGCAGCCTGACTGACCGCCGGCCAGGTGCATCGTGCCGACACGCAGCCTGACTGACCGCCGGCCAGGTGCCTCGTGCCGACACGCAGCCTGACTGACCGCCGGCCAGGTGCCTCGTGCGGACACGCAGCCTGACTGACCGCCGGCCAGGTGCCTCGTGCGGACACGCAGCCTGACTGACCGCCGGCCAGGTGCATCGTGCGGACACGCAGCCTGACTGACCGCCGGCCAGGTGCCTCGTGCGGACACGCAGCCTGACTGACCGCCGGCCAGGTGCCTCGTGCCGACACGCAGCCTGACTGACCGCCGGCCAGGTGCATCATGCGGACACGCAGCCTGACTGACCGCTGGCCAGGTGTGTTGCTGCATACAGACCCTTGCAGCACAGACATGCAACGTGTTCCGCACCCCAACGACACGCTCAAGCCGTCCGCTATCCACATGTCACCATAACAACACGACACAAAGTCACAACGGACACATGCATTGCATTGCTAGAGTCAGTCTCGTTTTCAGCCTTCTTATGAGAAAGTGACAACTATATAAAGCATTGAAGAATATGTACCATATATTTTAATATCTGTCCTCATGTATTCATGTGCATATATTTCTCCAATTTTTCCTGAAGACAACATGAAGGATTGTCTTTGTCAGTGAGCATACAACTGAACACTATATTCTATCTGCCGCTTTCATTAGGAACCTCCTTTTTGGCTGTGATTTCTTTGACTACATCGCCATCCAGTGGGCTCAGTTTGAATTGCATGTTGATGAGCGCAGACATCAGTGGGGACTGAACAGGCTAATTGCCTCCCTTCAGGGGCAGTTATCCATTTTCTCAGCCTAATTAAAGGAAACTGATAGCGAGCGTGTTTTGTATTTTGGAGATGTCCAGTGGAAGACGTGCGTGGGGAGAAATAGTGTCTTGTCTTTGAGAAAATAAATGGACGCTGTAAACAGGTTAATCATGTTTATCCCGGCCCAGTTTAGTTGCAAGGTTATTTAATAAGTGCAAAACAAAAATTCTCAATGTTCAGCTGTGAAGGCATCAGCTGACTGGCGCTCGGGGGGGGGGGGGGGTGTTCTCCGGCTCCGGTTCCGGCTGTGTCTGCTCCTCACATGCGTTTCATTACAGAATCCGAGCCTCTGCTTTCAATTATTCATCCGCAGCTCGAACTGATCTCAGTCCACCGAGCTGATCCCAGAACTCCGTCTGAGCGGCTTTAAAGATCCCAGCCCACTGCACGGAGCTGAGACACCGATCCCAGAACAGGGACAGGCTCGGGTTGCTGATGTGTGAGACGTGAGTGGGCTGACAGATCCAGTGTTTGCAGACGTAGCGTATGTATATTGCCTCAGCGTCAGAGTAACGTCCTGTTCCTCTGTGGCCATTAAGATCAAACAGAATTTACTGAGCTGATGTTAATTCAATAACTGGCATCCTGATCATGATTGCTTTTGCTTGTTTTCTAAATAACGTACTGTGCTGTATTGAATTAGCTTCTGAACACCAAGCCCTGAACACCAAGTTCATGTTCCTCCTTCTTTACGTATGCAGGAATGAATGGATGTTAAAAGGGAGTCCGAAATCCTTCTGAATTCGAGTTGTCATGGTAACATCATGTCAGTCGCTCGGGAAGAGTCCGGCCAACTGTGAGGCAACTACATCCGTGCGGCACGCAAAGTGTTAAATATTTGGCTGCAGCGCCTGCGTAGTGGGACCGCACTGCAGAGAGACGCTGTGCGATGCGCTTTTCCGTGTAGCGTGTGCATGTACGTGTGCGGGCGCATGTGAACCTGAATGGAGCGCGTAAGTGTCGGGCTGGTGGAGAAGACAGCTCTGCGCAGGACGGCATATACAGTATGAACGGTGTCCGAATGCCTTTGGGTCACGAATGAAACTGGGAATTTGCTGGTCCCGTCCGTCCCACGAACAAACTGGACCAGGACATTTCACATTCCCTGCATCATGTCTACGGGCGGCGCAAACAAACCAGGCAAATTTCAGGCGGAGGACAAGGGCAGACAGCGGACATTTCTGTCTTTTCTCTTTTACCAGGCGGTGCGGGATCACAAGCCCGTGTGGATGCTGGAAGACATGCGGACCATGGAAACGTTCTATTGGGAAGAGAACACCAATCAGAGAACGTACACACCATCCGAAGCCCTGCTGTACGCCATAGTGCACGACCACCAGCCGTACGCGCAGTACCTGCTGAGTCACTATTCGGAGGAGGCGCTGGACATGCCAGGTGAGCGCTTCTGTTGCTGCGCGTCCTCGGCGCCGCACCTGGCGATGGCTGTCAGATACGACAGAAGGGACATACTGAGTCTGATTCTGCAGGTGGCCCACCGGCTGCCCGCTCTCCGGTCATATCTGAACCGCGGAGGCTGTTTTCATATGGAGGACGGCAGAACCCCGCTGCATCTGGCCTGCGAGCTTCTGCGCTCGGAGGCAGTCATTCTGTTGCTGGGCAACGGCGCCTCGCCCCAGGCCGAGGACAACAATGGCATGACGCCGCTGGACGTCATTTTGGAGCAGCTTTGGGATTCCAAGGTCAACGTGGGAGCGAAAAAACTGTGCTTGGACAATCTGCTGCTCTTCATGCCCGAGATACGCTTCAAAATGAAGGGATCCCTCCAGAAAGACCCCGTGTGTTGGTCAAAGGTTCTCGGAGAAGACAAATTCAACCACCTCGTCGGGAAGAAACCGGCTCCACTGTTTCTCATAGCTATGCAAAAAATTCTTCTCATGCTGCCTCCGGAGCAGTTTCTGAAATGCCTGCATGAACTCCCAATTCCGACCTCGCTAAAGCCGCTCCCCGTGTCCTGCAAGCCGCAGGGACGGCTACAGGTGCTCTAGAGTATTTTAACATTTTACGAGTTTTTAAATAATTTATGAATTACTGATGAATTTATCTATTTATTGACTGTTCTTGCATGGTGTGGGCTCGTCTGTGAAGCACGTTATATATACTGTACGTTTATAGTGATTGTAAAGAGAGAATGCTAATCCTCTTGAAAAAAGTAAGTCGCGTCATCAAAGAGAGAGAAAAGCAATATTGTACAACAGTGTCTGGAGACCGATTATGAAGTATTAGAATGTATAACAAGTTTTCTTTTATGCAGGAATCTTTTATTTTGTAAAGCCAGTTATCTAATTACAGCATAGAAACGTTTTATATTTAAATATGTACTTATATATTTTAAGATCAAATACAGACAGGAATTATTTTTGGCAGCATGGAATATGACCTTTATATATGCAATGTAAGATTTTACAGTTTGTTTATTTTGGTATTTCTTCCTCTTGATGAGTTCCATCATGGCATATGGATTTTAATTCATCCTGGACCAATTTTAAATAATAATAATAATAATATCCAGACAGCAGCATAACCTCTGGAAAGTTGTCTCATGGTATTAACTGCATCTCTCTGGTAGCTTGTGGTGGTTGGGACACCATAGGCATTTGTTAATGCTAAAGCATGTGCAGTTTCTTTCATTTTTTTGAATATGAATAAACTGAGATCCTGCATATTGAAATGTGAGATCCTGCATATTGAAATGTGTAGTGTACGGCTGAGAACCTGCATATTGAAATGTGACATCCTGCATATTGAAATGTGTAGTGTACGGCTGAGATCCTGCATATTGAAATGTGAGATCCTGCATATTGAAATGTGTAGTGTACAGCTGAGATCCTGCATATTGAAATGTGTAGTGTACCTGCATTACTGAGGTCTGTTGTGTTTGTGTTGCAGGGCCTATCTGGTCACATGGTACAGTTCCAACCCCGATACTCACCCCACAGCTATACATGTCCTGGTCACAGCTGTTGTTATCAGGCAGAAGTAGCCGTTGGTGATGGTTTAACTTTGTTTGGCCCTTCTTTGGCCCCAGGGTGGCCAGCCTTGGTCCTGGTTTTTGCAGGACAGCTGATCCCCTGAAACAGGTAATCACAGCAGGTTGGGGGTGCCTCCCTCCTCCGCTGACCTTTGCTTAGTTTCCACCCAAACTCTGGCAGAGACGATCCAATGAGAAAGGCTCTCTGGTCAAATCTGCCCTCTGTCCCCTTATCAAATGTCTCTCCACTCCGAGTCCTGCCTTTAAGTTCCACTTGTCTCTGATCTCCATCTGTCTTTTTGTTATAGTCCTCTCACTCCTAGAGTAAATCTCCTCCCCCACTCAGCACCCCAAAAGCATGCGCGGGCGACGCCCCGCAACAACCCCCAC
Organism: Megalops cyprinoides; assembly: GCF_013368585.1. Lineage (NCBI taxonomy): Eukaryota > Metazoa > Chordata > Actinopteri > Elopiformes > Megalopidae > Megalops > Megalops cyprinoides. The sequence goes on from NC_050599.1 coordinate 586,164, forward strand.
CCCCGTGCTTCCTCACTCCTCAGAGGCAGACACACCGTCTCCTAAAATACCCAGAACAGATTCAAAAATCACACAGAAAGACATATGACCCTCGCCACTGAAGCAGGACATTGAAGAGATTGAGACTCAGAGGCTCCAGCTTCACTCTTGAAACAGGTCACCACCAAGGACACAATGAAACAGTCAGTAGATATCAGCACACTTTGACTGGATCAATCACATGCTGTGATAATGTACTGTGTCTGTGATAAGGTTGAAGCAGACATACACAACACTGATGCAAACACTTATCTTTTCACGCACCTAACAGAAACATTCAAGGACTTTTTACTTGGGGATAAATCATTAACCTTCCATCAGCATCAGTCGTTAGAAAGAGAAACTCTTTCCACGAGGAATCTGACGCATTGACTTGCTTACCAAATACATTTTTCCTCTGAAATGTTTGCTGGCTAGCCAATACTATGAATTTTTATGACACAAAGCAGGGCCTCAGTCATTGCCTTGAGATGATCGTCCTACAGCTATGAGCCGAGCGAGCTCGTTTACCTTGATGTCATGGATAAAACATGCTCTAGTTTTGGAAGTGGGCAGAATTTAATGCACCACAATGGTTTTTACAACATTTTCTCTTTATTGATTTTAGGTTAAAACAATGTGGACAATTCCTACATTAGATTGATCAAATAGCATCCATGCACATAGGAAACACCTGTACCAGCAGTACCCAAGACTGTCATCAGTCTGAGGCTGACCGTGGTGCGTACATGCTGCTGCCCCCTATTGGTGGGAGAGCAGAATGGTTTCCCCTTTGGATACCACTTTTTTTGATGCATGGCACCAATATTACACATACCCAATCCGATTCTTTGAGCTTGCTTATGCAGGTAATGCCCTGTACTAGAGTCAACAAATGGAAGTACAGTATCTTCTGAAGGCTGTGATCTTAAGAGGCAGCAAAATACTACCGTTCTCCAAGAACTGAGAATTACACACCACCTCCCCTATCTTCCCTGAAGAAGTAGCTTTATTGGTTTATTCATGTATGAAGAGCTGGAGACCAGGTCTGCTCTAATACTGACAGCAGCCTCAATGCATCACTACCCACTTGAGCATAACCGGTTCATTTGTTCTGTCTAATTCTGTCTGTACCAATGAGAGTAGTGCAATAATACTAACACTAATAATACCCTCATGGGTTCATAATAGCAACAGAACAACTTGATTCATAAGTCCAGGTCAAATGGGTTATGTTGGTTTTTTTATATGTGCACCTATGCAAAAGTCATCACATCATTCATGTGGCCATTTAGAAATTTTCCAGTTATTTCAAATAAGGTGCTGCACCAAGAACAGCATATTATGCTCAGTACAGAAGGTGTCCTTGCTTTTAATTCTGCACATGGAGTGGAGTGGTGGAAAAGAATTTGGACACATTGAGAAGTCAGTGATGAAAGCTAAGTTAGATGCATTAGCTGGGGACCTGCGGTAGGGTAACCAGGCAGAATATTTTCAGTGCATGTTGCTATGCCTGGGCAAGTCTCCCTTGTCTCCACCAGGTGGCAGTAGGTGCATGTGTCCACGCAAATGAGTAACGCTATAAGGTACTACACTCACACAAGCACATCCACAGCACTTAAAATGTCACTCTGAGACGTGGGGAAACTTAACACACAAACACACAGACGGAAAAACAGGCCATTCTAGAATTTCCTCTGATTTATTTTTTTGCTTATTGCAGTATCCTGACCGCATTACCCGCCGGTGCCCCAGAAGAGGTTTTAAATAAGGGCAAGTTAGTTGACCTGTGGGAACAGACAGTGCCATGAAATAGCCAATGACATGAGATTCAGTTCTTCAGATGGGCCATGCTGAAGACGTCTGCAGCTGGAGTCTGCGGTGCAGACTGTCTCAGACTCTTCAGACAATACAGTGACTTTAGGAGATGAGAAGATGTGTGAGGATGTTTGGTGTAAATCTCCAAGCTGAGAGGATGTTCACAGAAAGGCAGAGAGCTGCACCAGGGACCATAGACTTCCGCTGTGCCATTATTCAGAGGGTTAACAGACTCCCCGATCCAGGGACGCCTGAGTACAGTTCATACACCTGGATGTCTGTTGGAGCAGAGAGCTGGAGTCAGAGTTCTACAGCTCAACATTTAACCCTTCGGTATGCATGGCCTAAACACCAGTGCTGGTGTAACTCAGAGACCCCTGGGACTTAAATCTTAGAACAGCCTTATAAGCCTTATAAATTGCCACGTCTGGCAATTTACAGTACATGGCAATTTACTGTGTCTAATGGTTTGTAGCGCTGGACTGCAATTTCATTACTGATTATTAACACGCATCATCGTCCTGTCAACCACTGTGAAGTAGTTCTCAAATTTACATGAACTTTTCTAAATCTCTTATACAAAGCAATCTAATTACTGAACACTGTAATCCACATTACGGTGCCTTCACTTCAAAGGCAGACATCACAAACCTTGGAAAAGACAGCAGTGAGACAGAAACACTGTTTTGGCTGTGCCAAATGTAATTAAGAAAAACAAAAGAAACAAAGAAAAAAACTATATAAAAATAGCTAGCCAAATATTTCCATTTTTGTAGCTGGCTAAAAAATGAATGTTTAAGTTAAAGGTAAATGAAATATATGTTTCAGCGCACATGCACCACTCTCAGGAGTCAGGAGGTTTGCTGAAAAGAGCCAGATGCAGGAAATGGATGAAAACTCACTTCCTCTGTTTCTCTGGTGTCTCTGTGCTTGTGTCAGAATGTAAAAAGCGAATCATGTCACATTCACATTGCATATCCTTACCACTACTCATTCATAAAGGTGTAGCAATACATTTCAAATGTGTTACAACAGGATCACAGTTATTTCATATCTAACAAAATTCATTTGTAAATTTGGAATGGAACTGCAGAAAGCAGTGAAAAACAATATTTAACAATATTATTTTCGTATGATTTTGGGGTCCTGTAAGAAAATGAAATGCCATACTTATACTTGTAAAATGCAGCAGACATTTTCTTATGTAATGCAAACTGTTTCCTCCAGTAGCTCATTTTAATTGTCTTGTGGTGCTTTCCCCTGCACTGTGAAACCCCCCCCCCCTTTGTTTTATCTGTTTCTTTTTAATCATGACTTCCCACCATCTTTCTTGATAACAGCTTCTGTGAAAAGAGGAACAACCGTAATCCAGGAGATCAGGTCTGACAGCAGTCACCTTCTTCGCCCTCACCCCTCAGGCATTTAGGGAAGTTCCTGCAGGTTCTGAGACACATGCCACCCTAAGTACACAGATTTACCGACTATCAGTCATCACGCAATAGCTGGCTTTAGATGTTAATTGTGTCTGTGTTTCAGCCGAGACCCCAAAATAATGACCTCAAAATAGTGTTATTACCCGAGTTCATCTGTATTAAGAAGTAATAGTCCCAAACAACAATTGCTTTAGATTACAAACCTATGAAAGAATAACACAAATACAAAGCAAACTTCATCCATTTTTTCAGATGTTTCCTTTCATCCTCAATACTACAATGAAATGCTGATGCCTGACACTGTGGGTTAGTGTGTCACAATATTGCCATCACATCGTGTCACAAAATCACTTTCCACAACCTTCTCCACTGTTGTCCCCCGGTGGTGGAATGAACTCCGACACTTCATCCATTCTGCCAAGTCCCTTACTATCTTCAAGAAAAATCTGAAGACAGCTCTTCCATGCTTACCTTAACACCTGAAACACTATCCCCTAAAGCAATGTCTTATGTTGTAAGCTTTGTTTTCCATAAAAAATCAATCTATGGTTTCATGCACTTTTAAGTCTACCAGCTAGTTTGTACCTTGTCCAGGTAACTATTGAAACGTGATCACTTGTGTTGTACCAAAACAGGTAGCTAGCCAGTCTGCGACAATGGTCTGCCTGAAAGCAACGGAATATGAATCAAATATGGTCATTTATCAAATCAGAAATAAGCAAGTTTTAATAACTCATTATTAGCAGAACCATCTGCATGGTTCTGAATGGTGTATGACTACAATTTCATTTTATTCACACTGCAAAACTTTTTTAAGTCTGAAGAATGTTCTATTTTAAGACTAAACTATTCAGGAGGAACATCGGCAAGAGTGGACTCTTTTGTTCCTGGTTCTAAAGTTAGCCTTGGTGTTTGTCTAGGTGGCAAGCTACTAGCTAGCAGCTGCATTTGCCAGGACCATCAAAGAGGCCAGCAATGCTCTTTTTCCACTAGTATGCTGTATCATGAAATTCAGAAAAAGCTTTGCTTCACGAGTCTTCACTCTTGGGTGGTCTTGTTGAACATGACCAAACTATGAAATCTCTGGCCCCACAACTAATCGGGTGGTATTTCACTGGGATGAAGACCACAGGCGGAGCTGGTAAATGGTGTACTCTTTTGCTGGTACAACTTATGACATCTCATACAATGGTCAGATGCAGTTTTTAGTCACTGGAAATTTATGCTGGTGATATGGACCTCTACACAAAGTAAACCAAACTCCCTCAGCACTCACACTTTCACTGAAAACAACTCCTGCTACTGCCCCTCAGCAGATACAGCAATGTCTGTGTCTCCCCCAGGGGTAACACTGGCACCTGCGATCCTGAGATCCCAATTTACTGCTTCTCATTCCTCAGGAAAGTCCTGGGAAACACGTCAGTGAGCATCCGCAAAAATAACACGGAACTGAGAACCATTTCCCATCTCCTGAAATGAACCTGGTCCCTACAGAAACCAACAGCACTCATGAAATCAGCCAGAAACACAAAGCTCAAACATACATGTTTAGGCAAAGGTGTTAGGCAAAATATACACTCTAAACTGTGTTACACAAATGATGTGTAATAAATGATTCTAAGGGCCACTTTACTTTCCTTTACATCATACCCAGGAAATCGATTAAATCTGCTGTGTGTACGTGTCATTATCAGGAGCCATGGGCTATTGTACCCATAAAAGTCATCTGTTGTTGGAAGTCAGGATTTACAACAAAATTGTTTAAATTAATCACAGAAAATGTGCATATAACATGTAAGGCATGACTGTTGGCAAAGATAAAGAGAAGTAAAAGAAACAGGTGAGATAACCAGGAATGGACTTTATCAGTCAGCATGATCCACAGTCTCAGATAAGATTGTCATTTTAGATGTCCACACAACCAGTAAATGTGCCTAAGTGCTATCACAAGACCATTTGGTTAACTTCAATGCAGTATAAGTAAACCAGACATCAGGAATTTACTGAACAGAGAAAGGACCTTTCAGTTTCCTCAGTGAGGTGCAGTAATGCCAGGCCAAACAGTGGACAACATTCTAAGTAAAATCTAGTTTGAACCCTTAAATTTCAAGTTGTTTATGAAGAAATGTGATGCAAGGCAGGGCTTGGTGTAGCATTTTTGATATCAGCAGATGGGTGTAACCTCACCAAGGCTAGTGATCTCTGAGGCCCCATTTTTCCTTCCTCACTCACTCATCTACACCCCCCTCCCCCCCAAAAAACCACACACACTTACACCCAGTGGGGGTGGTACAGGAGAATTGCTTTACTAAATGAATGAATGAATGAATGAATAAATAACTAAATCAATACAATTAGATGAAACAGACAGACATTCATGAAGTGGTTATTTTTTATTCAATAATTGGAATGTTGCCAGGTAAAGCCTAAATGAGGAACTGCTGCTGCACCCCTGACTTATGAGTGCAACCTGCACTTACCTTAACTACTGCAGTGCAGACCTCACTGCATAAATGATCATGTTATCATTATGTGAATCCCCTGACCAAAGATTCCCATCAAGCTTATTCATAATATAACATTCCATAGATGATTATGTGCGTAGTACTGAAAGAATTCGCGTGCAGTCTCACTGGCTGCTGCATGAGTCACGGGCATTGTACACATTCTACACTGCAGTGGCAGCAGACGTCCCCACGGCCCGGAGCTCAAACCCAGTAACAACCTCTGATTTGAGGCCATGCATCGCTGATTTCAGAGATGCAGTACTTCTCCTATCAAACTGCTGTTTATCACCCCACGGAGGCTGGCTCTATTCGCTGTCTGGTTTATGCACCTGTCAATCAAAGTGCAGGTCACACGTGTGCCGACACCTCCGTCTGCACATTCTCCTCCCTTTGCTCTCAGACAGAGTGTATTTAAACCTCAGACGCTCCTTACGGCTCCACTCCACCATGTGCAGCATGCGGTCCCGGGCGTCCTGGTGCATCCTCGGGGTGCAGCTGCTGCTGGGACTTGGGGGATGCTGCGATTTCTCAGAGTCCGTCTGCGGGGCGCAGGCCCCCGGGGACATGCTGATAGGGGTGCTGAACCCGAACCACGCCAAAGTGGAAGACCTGCACAGCCGTTTTCACCCCGAGGCCTTCAACTGCACCAAGTGAGTACAGATAAGCAGCCAGCAAGATGCCCTGACTCTGACCATACAGAAGAGATCCTACTGCTGAATTTCAGAATTTACTCATCTTTTCACACATTTTACCAAACTAGTATGTACAAAAACATTTTTATTGTTCCTGCAGATAATTTAAGATAAATATTTAAAAAATGAAAACAAACGTTTCTTTGCCTTTTGTCTCTAAGTTTTGATCTGACAGCGTTCGTGAGAACCTTGGCCATTATCCATTCGATCGAAAGCGTCAATGACTTGGGCTTCCTCCCGGGAGTGCGGCTTGGGTATGTGGCTTGTGACACCTGTGCTGACGCCACCAAAGCCCTCCAGAGCGCTCAGCATCTTCTGTCCTCTAATGGCTCGCTGCCTGTCCAGTGTGACTACACCGACTACAATCCGCTGGTCAAAGCCATCATTGGAGGGCGATATTCAGAAGTGTCCATCCCTGTGGCAAAGCTGCTGGGTCTCTACATGGTACCCCAGGTGAGGAAAACATGAAAATTGATTGCCTTCAATCCAATCTGTGATGAACGGATTGCTTTAATCCCCCATTCTCTGTTCTGATAAATATATCGTATTGATAGCTCCTCTAACAGTCATGTGTAATACCTCACAGTTCCATGCCTCAGTGCTGGTATTGCTGAAGGCCTTCAATAGTTCTCCAATATATTCATTACTTACATTACAAGTTTCATTCAATGCCTCCATTTATTTCGAAATTAAAATCAAATCATTAAGTATATGAAACACAAAGGGTTGATGGGACTCATAAAACCATTGAAATGAACATTTTATTTTCATAAAGGACTGAGATGTTTTTTTCAGCTGTGTGTGTGTGTGTGTGTGTGTGTGTGTGTGTGTGTGTGTGTGTGCGCGTCTGTGTGTGCGTGTGCGTGTGCGTGTGCGTGTGTGCATGTGCGCGTGCGTGTGTGCATGTGCGCGTGTGTGTGTGCGCATGTTTGTGTGTGTGTGTGTGTGTGTGTGTGTGTGTGTGTGTGTGTGTGTGTGTGTGTGTTGTGGCCTGCAGGTTAGCAGCACCTCCTCGGCTCCGATTCTGAGTGATAAGCTGCGCTTCGCGTCCTTCCTGCGCACCATCCCGAGTGACGTGCACCAGACCCGGGCTCTGGCCAGGCTGATGGCGCGTTTCAGCTGGGACTGGATCGGCGTGGTGTCCGGCGACGACGACTACGGCAAGGCGGCCCTGCAGAGCTTCCTGCAGGACGCACGGGAGGCGGGGGTGTGCACGGCCTTCCAGGAGGTCATGCCTCACTACCTGGACCACGGGCACAGTGAGCGCCGCGTCCGCGAGGTGGCGGATCAGATCCGCTCCTCCAAGGCCCAGGTGGTGCTGCTCATCCTGAAGGGGGAGCTGGTGGAGAAGCTCTTCCAGGAGATGCTTCGCACCAACACCTCCCGCACGTGGATCGCCAGTGACGCCTGGTCGGTCTTCCGCCCGCTGGCGAGCATGGAAGGAATCAACCAGGTGGGGGACATTTTCGGCTTCAGCTTCATCACCGGACAGATCCCAGGGTTTGAGCAGTACCTGCAGAAGCTGCAGCCGGGCCCAGGTGCAGTGAACCACTTCATCCGAGAGTACAAGGAGCTGAGATTCAACTGTACCCCTGAACTCCTCCAGCACAGAGACTGCCTGGCTAATAACCCTCCTGAGCTCTGCCCTGTGTCTGACTCTCTTAGGTTTAAATCCCCACTAGCCTGTAGCATCTCCAACTCCCAGCAGGCTGATGATGACTTCCTAGTTCACAGTGCTGACCTGACACAGGCCTACAGCGACAGGCTGTCCGTGTTTGCCATAGCTCATGCCTTAAAGAAACTCCTGCAGTGCAACGAGACTGTCTGTCCAGGAGACAGGAGCTTCCCGCCATGGAAGGTAAAAAAATAATAATGAATAATTACAGTCATTACTCTCAAACCTAATATCAGTGAAGTACAGTAAATTGGTCCTGCTTGTTTGCTTTAATATTAAATTGTTCTTGACCATCCACCACTGCGGATATGATCATTATGCATCATTTCACTCTCTCTAGCTCCTGCAAGAGCTTAAAAAGGTCCGTTTCAATCTCGACAATCATGAGTTTTACTTTGATGAGTCCGGCGACTTTGTGACTGGCTATGACCTGATAATGTGGGGGAAGTCTGGAGGTGGGAGAGAATTCAAAGTGGTGGGAAGCTACAGCGTGAAGGACAGTGACATCAAGCTCAATGAGGATTGGTCAACCCTCGACCACAAGGTAGGTAAGAGCTGGCAATAAACAAAAGTGCAAATCTATATCAAAAAATAACAGTTGTTATTGCCAGGACACAATGATCTGAAGGATTTATTCCTTGAGGTGTGGTTCTGAAGCTAATCATGTCTTTGTCATGAGAATGATATAAATTGGATAAAAGCAGCTTTTATAATGAAATAAAGGTCAGGGTGTGTCATGTTGAGCTGCTCCTGCTCTTGTTCCTCAGATCCAGCAGTCCAGATGCTCTGAGTCCTGTGCACCTGGCACAGTGAAGAAAGTGTCCAACATCTCCTGCTGCTACAACTGTACTCTGTGTGAGGAGGGGACCTACTCTGGTGACTGGAGTAAGTAGCAATCAACCAAACATTCAAAGATCAAGCATGCTTTTGGGTCCTCTTGAAAGATCTGAAGAATATTTGAAGAAGATAAAGGTATGATCAGTGTTTGGTTTTATTGTATTAAATGTCTGCTTCATGCAATGTGTATCTATACCATCTGTGCCTAAGGCATGGACATTTTTCTTATTTGATTTGTCTTCAGTTCATGGCTATGATATAGCTACCAAGCACAGACAGGACTTTTCATGTTCTCACCCCCTGACCTTCTGTTGTGCTTGCTGTGCTCTTTTTACAGACATGCATGACTGTCTGAAATGTCCCAATGGCACCTGGTCCCTGAAAGGGTGGAGCCACTGTGAGCCACGCCGGGAAACCTTCTCCCACTGGAGCCATCCTTACTCCATTGCGCTGGTGACTGCAGCGGGCCTGGGGATACTGCTGCTGCTGCTGCTCCTCATTATCTTCCTAGTGTACCGACAAACTCCTGCTGTGAAGATAGCTGGGGGGAGCTTGTGTTTTATAATGATAGCTGGGTTGTCTGTGAGCTTTGCGAGTGTAATGCTGTTTGTGGGAAGGCCTAATAACCACCTCTGCCAGGCCCGCCAGGCAATGTATGCCTTGGGCTTCACTCTCTGTGTGTCCTGCATCCTGGTCAAGGCATTCCGCACCTTCCTGGCCTTCATGTTTGACTTTAACAGACGGCACAGTCTGAAGAGGCTCCACAAGCCCCCTGTCATCATCATTCTGGTCACTGCTGTCCAAGGACTCATCTGCACCATGTGGCTGATCTTTGACAGCCCCAGGGTGGGGCAGTCTGTTTCAGAGCAGAGCATGGTCACTGTGCTGCAGTGCATGGAGGGCACTAACGTGGGCTTCGGCATCATGCTCAGCTACATCGCTGTGCTGGCCTTTGTCTGTTTCCTGCTGGCCTTCAAAGGCAGGAAGGTGCCGCACCTTTTCAACGACACGGGCTACATCATATTCAGCATGCTCATATACCTGTTTGTGTGGGTGTGCTTCATCCCCATCTACATCAAGCAGAACGAGCAGCGCTCCATCGTTCAGGCCTCGGCCATCCTGGCCTCCAACTACGGCATCATCTTCTGCCACTTCCTGCCCAAGTGCTACATCGCAGTCTGCAGGAGGAAGAAAAATCGCATAGAGGACACTCACAACAGACTGCGAATCTTTTCAATTATGTCAGTAGATTCTGTGGTCGAAAGGTACACTGTTGAGCCTCCCGCCGTGTTTGATGAGGAGACGAGCAGCTCTGTGTTCACAGAGGCCACTGCTCACATCAGCATGTCCCCCAAACCAAGGGCCAGGGAAAACCCCCAATCAGAAGACACCCCTCCTACACTCAGTACACACCGCTGAGAGAAACTGGCTGCTCTCTCACCTAGTCCAGCTTACCAGCCACGTATTATACTTGCCTTAATCACCCAATCTTACATATTCCTAACGGCAGCCACAGGCTCAGCTGAGAGAAATCTGGGCAGATCACAGGAGGAGTCTGGCTCTCCAATCATCCATAATGGACATTTATGGCACAGATGAGTAGACAGATGATGAACATGATGATGAAATTGTCAGAAAATGTCTCGTATATGCTAAGCATGTAAGTCATTTTTGTATATGATGCAAAAGTTAGGGTGTGAATGTTTGTGTATGAGTAAGCGATTACCACATTCATATCCAATGTTGTATTTTTAAACATCATATAACAATAGGTCTCTGCTCCAGAAAATAAGAGGAGATGAGAAACAAAGAACTCAGTAGATTTCTCAGTAGATTTCTCAGTAGATTTCTCAGTAGATTTCTCAGTAAATTTCTCAGTAGATTTCTCAGTAAATTTCTCAGTAGATTTCTCAGTAGATTTCTCAGTAGATTTCTCAGTAAATTTCTCAGTAGATTTCTCAGTAAATTTCTCAGTAGATTTTCAGAGGTTTTCTACTGTAAATACCACATGGCTTCAATCTTCAGTCTGTTTTACTAATTGCAAAGACAATGTTGCCTGTCCCTATGGGTCAATACAGACAATGTAATTGTTCAAAATGAACTGTGCTGAATAATGCACTTTTTCTATCCTAATCTATGAAAATTCAGAAAGCTAAGCTGTGGAAATGCAGAAATCATTTATATTCTTTTCCAACCTATCCTGTTATATGTGTGTATTTGTACCATTAGGAAACTTCTCATAGAAGAAATGTTCTGTGTGTCTTGGCTATAATGTATCTATGACAACTTTTGATTTAATAAAATGCAAATGTATGCCTTTGTTGCTGTGTATTTATGTATTGGAATTTATAGAAATAGCTAGAATATATTATTTTCATTTAAACATATAACCTGAAAGTGTTGATTATTCTGTGAATTATTTGTTTTATTGTTAATCAAGGAGGATAAGGGGGAACAGGTTGAAAGTAATGATAGATTAAAAGGTAATGTTTCAGCCTCACCTGTTTCCAGCTCCCCCGCCACCACAGATAACAGAACATCTTTACGCAGAGCGATTCGGTCTTAACCTTAAACGTGACCTCGTGACCTTTTGGCTTTCTGACTGCAGATGTTCTGAAATGAAATCATCTCTTTCAGAAAGAGCAAACTCAAAATTTAATTATCACTTTAAAGTTCAGTAGTGTTCACTGTTGTATACACCATGAAGATATTTTTGTTCATCATACAAAAAAAGGTCTTTGGACAAAATGAATTTAATTTTAAGTAAAGACTTCAGCATTAGTTTTTATACATTTCAAAAAACAGTATATCTTACTGGAATGATTTTTGGAAATCATTTTTGGAATGAATTTTGTCTTGGCAAGTGCTGTTGCATGAAAAACTGATGCTGATCTACCTTTCAGAAACTCTCCAAACCTTCTCACAATGACTGCATTTGTAGTTTATGTTCAAAAGTAAAGAGATGATCATTATAATGTGTGTGATATTTCTATTCTCCATTGTATGATCTGTGTTACATATGTTGATTTGGACAGTGTCAGCACCGCCTGCCACTCACAGCCAGAGAATGGGGATTACTCTAATGAACTGTAATACACTTGCTGTTCTCGGTCTCACAGCCAATCCAGGGCCAGGAAAATGCCATGACTGACCGTCTCATGAATGAGATTGCCTTGAGCTCAAAACAAACAAGTAAACAAGATTTTAAAACAATGCTACAGTGGTGGTAGAGGTGGAGTGCATGTACCAAGTAATTCTCATTTCACATTGCATTGGTAACGCAAATGTTGTGGATCACAGTCCAAATAAGCTTGGCAGAGAGACTATACAGCTAATTGAAAAAAAAACAGAAAAATAAAGTTCTAAAGAATTAGTCACATAATTCTGAAACAAGAATTGACTGGAATTCAAGGTCACTGCTTCACACTGGAAAGGTGATTCCTTTTGTAGATAAACAGTGTATCAGTAGGTGCAGCTGAGATGTAGGCATCCAGCAGGCAGCTGTGTAGCCACCTGTCCTGGGTCCTTCTCTGCCTCCCACCACCATGAGGTCACAGCAGTGGTCTTAGCTGCAGATCAGTGGCTCTCCTGACATCAGTGCTCTATGCTAACACGATTACCGCTGTGTGTGAGTGTGTGTGTCACTGTGGTAATGGAGGGGCAGGAAGGTGCAAAAAATATCTCCCCTGCCCAGTCTTTTAATAGCATTCTGTTTATTGGCTGCTAATTATATTTCTTCTAGAGATATTACACAATCTGTCCTATATATATATATATATATATATATATATATATATATATATATATATATATATGAGTGTGTGTGTGTGTGTGTGTGAAAATACAATTACCTGTAATGATATACGTAGACCACACATAAACCACATATAGAACAACAGCTGTAATTTGTGTAGAACCTGAGTAGGTCAATGCTGATATATGCAGTTTCTCAAGTAAAAACAAATGCATGTCATAAAATAGCCGATATAATTGTGTGTGATATGCCTGGACTTCTCTCTGAATGGAGGGAATAATTGGAAGAGAACTATCATTGTGAGGATGCTCATCTGTGCGTGTGTTAACAGTGAGCTTTACCACGTTTTCATTGGCTCCACTCAATCCCACATCTCCAGATTTAAGATTTGAGTTCTCTCTTCCTATTAACAACCAGCCAAGCTTCTCCCCTGGCCTCCTGTTCAATGCCAAAGTTTAATGAAATGGTGCAGTAGATGGAAACAGTGCAGTGGCACACGCTATAAAAAGCTACCTGACAAGCAGGGCTGCTGATTAGCTGGATGGGCTTAAGGTCTTACGTGTGCAAGGTCTTACGTTACTGTCTTTATCATGACCATCTGTGCGCACTGACCACAGGAGAGAGAGCAAATCCTCCGCTGTCCTCTCCGCTTGCTGACTGCGGCAACTCGCAGCCTGCGACCTCAGAACATTTCCCTCAAAAAAAGAAATATGAAAATGGATAGATGGACCGATCGACCTGACGGATAAGGGAAGACAGGACTCTGAAGCTGCCAGCCTGTTGCTTGTATGTCATTCTGTGCTTTTGTGCTGTTCTTCCAAGGATAACGACGCCTTGTTGAATGCAAGGATTTACTCAGCAAGTGGACATACCTGGTAATGACAGTGGGAGCTGGATTTTCACCTGTTCTGTGTCTTGGGTGTAGCTTTTGTCTCCCCCCCCCCTGGTGGATCTCACACTGAAGTTTAGCTCAGTTTTATTTAATATTATTGGTATTGTATATTTTTAAGCAGGTTGAGCTGAGGACACTGTTTGGCAAAGATGGGCTGCTCTCCGTCCAAAGGAAACCGCTGGGCCGCTGAAGCTCCAGCTCCGTTCAGAGAGGAAGGTGCTGGGATGGAGACGGACTCACAGCCTGAGGACAGACACACAGACGCTGTGAATAAAACTGAGACAGTGGGAGGAGACAACACATCGCTAACCCTGAAGGAGACCCCTACAGGACCCCAGGAGGAGGTGACCCCTGGGGTTTGCACAGTCTTGGGCAAAGTGAGCAGCCGAGGGGATGAAGTCTGTGTGGCTTCTGAGGGAAAGGAGGCTCAGGGCGATCCCAAGGAGGAAAATCTGGGGAAAACAGCAGAAGGGAGGCCAGGAGGGAGCAAAGAAGACAAGAATAGCAGGCAAAAAGATACAGAGAAAAAACCTCCAGCAATCACGCTGAAAGCAGACTTCCCCCAGGCCGTGGCGAAGGCTCACCAGGCTGCTGTCACCTACCTGGACCCCAGCGTCTCCAAATGCGAGGCCCTGCTGGGGCTGCTGGGGCAGGCTGTGCACACCCAGCTGTCCCTGCGGCCCATGGTGGCCTTCGTGGTGCAGCGTCACGAGGAGCTCACCCGCGGGCTGGAGGAGATGGCCGCCGAGGGAGAGCGGCTGCTGAGGGAGCACGGGGACGGCCTGGCCTGGCCCCCCCTGAAGGAGGCCCCCTCCGGCATGGCCCCCCCTGACCCCCTGCAGCAGCTGCAGCAGGCCACAGAGAGGATGAGGCTGGCGGAGGAGGCGGTGCGAGGACAGAGCGACTCCTCCCTGCAGGAGGCAGCTGGATACTTCGCCTCCCTCTCCGAGCTGCTGGGAGAGAAGCTGAAGGCCAAGCGGGCAGCGGAGGGCCGGTTGCTATGGGTGATTGCCCACATTGAGGCCGCTGCCTTCCAGAAACCCTGCCCCGAGGACTCCACCCTGCACAGCGAGGACAGCGGCATCGGGGCGGAGAGCGAGTCGCTGGCGGGGTCTGAGAGGCAGCGGCGGCACCGCGGGAGCTGCGAGTCCTCCGGCACCGTCTGCACCCGGCTGCGGTGCCAAACCGCCCATCCCACCGGGGACACAGGGGGCAGGAACGGGCCGGCTGCCAACATCAACACCAGCTTCTCTCTCAATTCACTGGACTCCACCTGCAACGGCAGAGAACCGACCGGCATAAAGTATCTGCAGGGCTCAGATGAGGAGGAAGATTTTGATGATGATGATGAATATTATGACGATGAAGAGGAGGGTGAGAGTAAGTGCAGGAGGAGGTCCAACTCTTCCCCGCCTGACCCCAGTCAGCTGGGCCGCCCCCGGGACGGTGTGCGCAGCGAGGAGAGGTCAGCAGGTGGCCGGCGGCGAGCTCGATCCGCAGAATCCCTGCGCGGCCGAGCGGACGACCCCGCCCTGTCAGAGCCAGAGAGCACGCGGGGGTGTGGGAGGAGCCGGGGCAGGGCAGGAGGGCGCGGGGAAGCCCTGGGGCAGGTCTACAGGCGCTTACGGTCCTCTCTGGACAGGAACTTCGGCACCTTGCCCAGTCAGGACAGGGTGGGGCTGAAAGCACACTGCTGGAGGTACCAGGAGGAAGGAAAGGGGGATGAGGAGAAAGAGTGGAAAAGGAAGGAGAGAAGAGCATGGAGGGGCCCCCTGCGGGCCGGCCTGCAGCCCAGCCCCCCTCCCTCAGCACACTCTTACACAGTCCCCGCGGGCAGGAACTCCGTCAGGAGGCTGATCAACACCTTCAGCCAGAGGACTGACACACAACAGCAACCCTCTAACATCAAGGGCTTTGTCAGCAGGACTAGGAACTGCAGAACTTCCACCACACTCAGCACAGGGAACAGGGAGACAGTCACCAACCGCAACCACAATTACAGCAGCTGTCAGCTGGACCCTAAGGCTTCAGAAAGACCAGAAGATCTTGACGTAGACAGCCTGCCACCCCCTCCCCCCGAGGTCCTGATGGACCATTCCTTTGAGTGTACGGCGGGGCCGTCTGCAGGGGGGCGGGGGCGGTCTGCTGCCCCGCCCAGGGGCGGGGTGTCCCAGCGGCTGCGCGCCTCCCTGCAGACAGTCACCCTGCTGCCCAGCCGCAGCAGCCTGCCCCCGCTGCACCCCCCCCTCCCGCCCGGGGCAGACCCCGGCAGGGACGAGGCTGCCACCCTCTACCGGCAGGCCAGAAAGATCATCCACCTCAGGCACGCAGCCGAGTCGCCGGTTAGGAAGATGGAGCCCATGACACGGTACGCTAACAGCCAGCCCCCCAGCACCCCGCCCGTCTCCAGAGCCCGACTGCCCCCCTCCGCCCCCTCCCATCACACGGGGGAGAGCCCAGCCTCCGGCCTCCCTGCGTACCCGTTTAAGGCGCGCTCCACATCGGCGTCTCCCAGGGTGCAGCGGTGGACCCGGGGGGGGTGTGGGGAGCAGAGGGACTCACACCCGTCCTCTCCCTCCCCCTCTTTCAGCGATGCTCGCTCTGTGTTCTGCCACGTCCCACCGGACCCCCCCGCGTGGACCACGTCCCACCAGCTGGGGCTGCCGCGGCCGTACGGGGAGCCCTCTCGGGGCAGGCTGCCCGTGTCTGTGAGGGGCCCCCAGCCTTTCGTCAGGCGGAGTCAGTCAGACAGCCGGTCCAGCGCCCCCCTGCTGCCTGGCTCCGCCCCGCCGCCTGGCTCCGCCCCTCTGCCGCCTGGCTCCGCCCCTCTGTCGCCCGGCTCCACCCCTCTGCTGCCCGGCCCCGCCCCTCTGCCGCCCGGCTCCGCCCCTCTGCCGCCTGGCTCCGCCCCTCTGCTGCCTGGCTCCGCCCCGCCGCCTGGCTCCGCCCCTCTGCTGCCCGGCTCCGCCCCTCTGCCGCCTGGCTCCGCCCCTCTGCCACCCGGCTCCACCCTGCCACCCACAGCCACGGAGACCCACAGCTGCGAGACCGAGCCTAGCACTGACTGGCAGGAGTAAGTGTGAAACTGCAGCTTCCTCTCTCCTCTCACACTAATCACATTCATATTGTGTTGATGTAGTGTTTTTAGGAATATTGTGTTGCAATCGCCACTATCATAAATGCCATATTATGCAAGTACAGGAAAGTGAATTATAATAATAATTCATATTCTGTGAAACACATTCAGTAATCAAAGCTTATAATTTAATTTATGGGAGTCATGTGTATATTGTGTATTTTGGCATATATTACATAATTTGATAACAGAATTTGTTACACCAGAAATTAAAATGTCTGCAATTTTACTATATATCAACATGCATTACTTACTCATTTACTTCTTGAAGTTCTTCACTGCTTTATTATGGACTAAATCAAACTGGGACAAAACCTAATTCAAATAATCTGAGTGGCCATCTCTGTGTGTCCTGTCTCACCATCTGTGAGTGCTGGGTGCTGTCTGCGTCCTGTTTTACCATCTGTGAGTGCTGGGTGCTCTGTGTGTCCTGTCTCACCATCTGTGAGTGCTGGGTGCTCTGTGTGTCCTGTCTCACCATCTGTGAGTGCTGGGTGCTCTGTGTGTCCTGTCTCACCATCTGTGAGTGCTGGGTGCTCTGTGTGTCCTGTCTCACCATCTGTGAGTGCTGGGTGCTCTGTGTGTCCTGTCTCACCATCTGTGAGTGCTGGGTGTGTGGTCTGTGAATCTGCTTTCTGCTCGCGGGTGTCACCTCTGCCCCCCTGCTCTATGGCAACAGGCTGCTGTCGCTGCCAGCATTCTCTTGCCTTTGCCAAATGCAGAATTTTCATTTCAGCAGCAGGTGCCAGTGTCGGTGTGAGACTCACACTGTAGGTCACTCGGATGCTCATTGCAAACAGGGACTCTGAAAGACAATGTTTCTGTGTGGCAGTTTGCCAGTGTTTTAGCTGTTTCTAGTTCCTCTCTGTTGTGTGAATTATCATAAATCTGCGTTCCTCACACATATCATATTTTTTGGAAACGTGAAAGCAGGTGCGGCTGCATTCCTCTGGCTCAGTGAAAAAGCAGAGCAGCAGGTCAGTGGGTTGTTTGTGAGAAACGGGGGTGTCGTTAGCACAGAGCATCACTGGAGCTCATCCAGCATAGCGGCGGTGCTGAAAGCGTGAGCTGAAGGAGCCGTGCCACATTCCTACTGAAGAGGAATTCTGCACAGAGGCCCAGCTCCCCAGGGAAACATAATGACACACGCAGAGAAAAGCCAAAGTGGGTCAAGGACTGAAAAACAGAGACAAAAGTCTCCCTCCCTGGCTAACACTTAAGGGTCCGTAACAGCATATCTGTGAATGAGACTTCACAGCAACACTGTCAGGATGATGTGCTGATTGGTAAGGGTCCGTAACAGCATATCTGTGAATGAGACTTCACAGCAACACTGTCAGGATGATGTGCTGATTGGTAAGGGTCCGTAACAGCATATCTGTGAATGAGACGGCACAGCAACACTGTCAGGACGATGTGCTGATTGGTAAGGGTCCGTAACAGCATATCTGTGAATGAGACGGCACAGCAACACTGTCAGGACGATGTGCTGATTGGTAAGGGTCCGTAACAGCATATCTGTGAATGAGACGGCACAGCAACACTGTCAGGACGATGTGCTGATTGGTAAGGGTCCGTAACAGCATATCTGTGAATGAGACGGCACAGCAACACTGTCAGGATGATGTGCTTTCTGATATCGTACAGGACAAATCTGCCGGGGGGAAAAAGAGTAAGATGTTGCCATTGCTTTGCATGGAAAACTACCAGTAGACTGGGGTTATCTAGAGCCTCGTTTTAGAGAAAATCTCACTTATAGACCACCCGCTGTCCCAACCTTAGGGTTGCTGTCCCAGTCTACACAGACACAATGTTACCCCTGACCTCAGACCTCCAGGGCTGTGGCTTGGGTTCTGGGAAGTGCAATGGAAAATCAGTCATGCTGTTGAGGATTAGTCAGACTGGCCTCCATCTTGTGTTACCCCGGCTCCAGCTCTACAGCAGAATCTTGATTCCTGGCACTCTTGGGACAGAGGATAAAACAGTGGAATGTATCCTCTTCTTCCTGCATCTTTTGCAACAGAATTATGTAACAGCACACCTGAACTAACTGGATGAGCTAATCCTCTGTAGATTAGACATCCCTTATTCACGGCAGCAACCTCAAATCGCACACAGCGGTGCTAACCTATCTGACCCACTCAGATAATCCATCTCCTCACCTGCTCTAATCCTTTTCCTTCTTCTCCTCCACAGGCAGGATCTTGGTCCAACCGCAAAGGAGGATTAGTTGGACAGCCAATCCGATCTCAGAGCTGCCAGTAGCCCTGCCTCCCACACAGAGCTGCTCGCTGAGGGTTAGCCCCAAAGTGAAGACATCCAGCGGGATTATGGATTACCTGGACTCTCAGATTAAGGTTTATTCTTTTTTACTGCCTGGGTTACAGATTCTAAGAATGTCCTCTCAGATGCAGGACCAACATTACAAATAACAGATTCTGGATTGTTCTGTTCAGAGGAGAATGAAAAACCAAACTTGCTATTTTATGGGGTGTTCCCTTTCCACAATCATATAACCATTTGTGACTCCTGGAGGTGTTTACTTTCATGAACTTTTTAAGTAAAAATGACATTTCTATTATTTTAAAAATTTTTTTCACAAAACGGCTGTGTTTCCCATCACCCATTGTGTCTAAATGTGTAAACTTACCTGCATATACATGAAACTAACTGGGCCTTTATTGAATCACATAATTCTAATCATGAATCGGAATGAAACTGTGTAATATTAAATATTGAGAAACCACAAACAATGATTATACGTACACACATACAGGTTTCCCCAGCGTCTGCATTAAGGATTGTTTGCATCGAACCTTTCATGTCATTTAATATTGCATATCAAGACATATTGAATGAAGTTCTCTCCCCTCTGGCATTGCAAACACATGCTGCTCTGACCCGACCCTCTTACAAAGCAAACTCTCTCGTACAATTATATCACATACACGCTGTGCATACATTACTGTTGCGCAATTGTCAAATTTTACACAGTTGAAATTCTCCCCTTTTTTGTATCCTTCTCAATGTTTGTGTTATTTATTTGGACTCAGCTACTTCCTGTTCATCTTTTCATGTTTTTGCTAGTGTTTTTCTCAGTGAAATGTTCACTTGTGTGTTTTTTAAACATATGCATTCAATAAAAGTGCTTCATCTTCACGCTGGCCCACTTGTGCAGATGAGGGGCACAGACCTGCAATCCATGTCTTTATTCTTACGAGCGAGAGCGATGTCTCCTGCCCGCAGCGAGCGTCCACAGGCGTGATTCACTGATGAAGATTCACACACGATCATGAGTAGGGATGAAACGGTTACCGGTTTCCCGGTAAACCGCAACAGTTAGTATTACCGTTTCAATTTTTAATTATCATTAAAACATTTCCGCGCTTTAGGAAACTCACGTTGAATACTGTTTTCTTATCTACAATATGCACAAAGTGCAGTTACCTCTCGTGGCCACATGGTGCCGCCTTTAATGTTAATGCACATTTGATATGGTTTTCATATGTTTACATATGTTTTATATTGGCTATGCTATTATTTTATTGTTTATGCAAACAAAAAGTGCATAGTGCTGCTAATTTTATTTGTGGTTTTCAAGTTAAAACTTGGTGAAATGATTTCAGTTTGTGTATCAGTACTTTTTGAACATTTTCAGCACATTTTAACAATACCGCAATAATACTGATAACCGCGATAATTTTGGTCATTATAATCGTGATCTTAAATTTTCATACCGCTTCATCTCTAATCGTGAGTTTTAGTCCACATCCCCCCCTTCAGTTTATTCAGTATCTAATGAATCTGTCTTCACAATGAATCAGTGCCACACCCAGCTTCCACAGGCTGGGGTGCCCGCCCACTATCGGCTCAGCCTCCAGCATGACTGTGTTCAGGTCAGTCTCCGTTTTGACTGAATATTCATTCTGCTCTCAAGGCCAACAATGTTACCACTGTAAGTCATCGATACAAGTGATGAAACACACAAAGTATCACACTCCTGGAAGGAATGAGAAAGAAAACATAGTTCTGGCCTGAGTAATTCACTGTGGCTGTAACTGTTGGAGGAGATACACACAGTATGCATACACCTGTGCGCTGGACACAGCAGCAGTCTGCCAGGGAGCTGCAGGTTTATCCTGTGTTCAGACAAGAGATTAGTGCTAAACTCACTGTCATAGAGTACTGTGGAGCGGCGGTGAGGGGCGGCGGTGTGGGGCGGCAGTGTGGGACGGCAGTGTGGGGCGGAGGTGAAGGGCGGGGGTGAGGGGCGGCAGTGTGGGGCGGCGGTGTGGGGCTGTGGTGAAGGGCGGGGGTGAGGGGCGGCAGTGTGGGGCGGGGGTGAGGGGGGGGGGTGAGGGGCAGGGGTGAAGGGCGGGGATGAGGGGCAGCGGTGAAGGGCGGGGATGAGGGGCAGCGGTGAAGGGCGGCGGTGTGGGGCGGCGGTGAAGGGTGGGGGTGAAGGGCGGCGGTGTGGGGCGGCGGTGTGGGGCGGCGGTGTGGGGCGGGGGTGAAGGGCGGCGGTGTGGGGCGGCGGTGTGGGGCGGCGGTGTGGGGCGGGGGTGAAGGGCGGCGGTGTGGGGCGGGGGTGAAGGGCGGCGGTGAAGGGCGGGGGTGAGGGGCGGCGGTGTGGGGCGGCGGTGTGGGGCGGGGGTGAAGGGCGGCGGTGAAGGGTGGGGGTGAAGGACGGCGGTGTGGGGCGGCGGTGTGGGGCGGCGGTGTGGGGCGGCGGTGTGGGGCGGCGGTGAAGGGCGGGGGTGAAGGGCGGCGGTGAAGGGCGGGGGTGAAGGGCGGCGGTGAGGGGCGGCGGTGTGGGGCGGCGGTGTGGGGCGGCGGTGTGGGGCGGCGGTGTGGGGCGGGGGTGAAGGGCGGCGGTGAAGGGCGGGGGTGAGGGGCGGCGGTGTGGGGCGGCGGTGTGGGGCGGCGGTGTGGGGCGGCGGTGTGGGGCGGGGGTGAAGGGCGGCGGTGAAGGGCGGGGGTGAAGGGCGGCGGTGTGGGGCGGCGGTGTGGGGCGGCGGTGTGGGGCGGGGGTGAAGGGCGGCGGTGAAGGGCGGGGGTGAAGGACGGCGGTGAAGGGCAGTGGTGAGGGGCAGGGGTGAAGGGCGGGGATGAGGGGCGGCGGTGAAGGGCGGCGGTGTGGGGCGGCGGTGTGGGGCGGCGGTGTGGGGCGGGGGTGAAGGGCGGCGGTGTGGGGCGGGGGTGAAGGGCGGCGGTGAAGGGCGGGGGTGAAGGGCGGCGGTGTGGGGCGGCGGTGTGGGGCGGGGGTGTGGGGCGGCGGTGTGGGGCAGCGTACATACCACAGATTGCCTGAAATGAGAAGCTATGAATGGCTGTGGCTAAGCGTGCCTGCAATGCCAACACAAAGCCAGGGAAACATGCTGTCCTGTGACATGTTTGGCACTTTCATTTATGCTTACTGTCAGCATTCTGTCAGGTGTCACACACCTGAATGCCCTTTCTGTAAAGCTAGGCCTGAGGCAAACAAGCCACATCATTTGCTCTCTGTTATCTGCCAAATACTGTGATGTGTAGATCAGTGGATAATAACTTCTCTTATCAACAAGTGTTTAAAGAACCTGCCAGCAGCAACCACAGGAGCCACATATTGTGATCATTTCTTTGAGAACATTCCAGACACATTCTTCACGTTACCTGCAAATCAATGGCTTTGTGCCACAGTTGAAAAAATGTACATGTCCTGATGACCTTAAAATCAAGTTAGCTTCTTCTGCAATGCACCAGCCAAACTAGCTATGATACTTATGCAATCATATGTGAAAGTGTGCAAAATGTAGAATTATCTACTACTTACTGCAATGCATGTAATATGTAATACACGTACATTGATGAATAATTCAAATCCAATGTGTGAAATTATTGTTAGAGAACACGTCCCCAGACTGGATATGAATCGGGGTTCACACTCCTGCAGTGCATTCTGGGATCTCGCGAGTGAGACACGGCTGCATGCAGGTGTCAGGATTGCACTGACTGTGCTGAAGCATTCCGAAATGAGAGCGAGGTGAGAAAATTCGGATTTAATCCAAATCTGGGTTGAATAATTCCGTGCACCTGAGTAAAGATTCAGGGTTCAGCCTTTGTGTTGTCTCCCAATTTATCTTTCACTTAGTCAAATCAAACAAGCTATGAGCTTGAGAGGTGGGTGAGGGGAATGAATGATTGCTAGCGTTTTTCCCTGAAAATCAACCAGAAATCTAAAAACGGATGCTCTTTCAGGTGACTCGTAAATCGGAGAGCCCCTCGCTGTGGTTGGTGAATGGAAGCCCCTGGCGTCGCTGACACTCCCGTTCTCTCTCCCGGCCAAAGGGGGGCGCTCCGGACTGCGAAAAAAATCTACTCTCCAGTTAAATGGTGGCATGAGCACAGTACGTGGTTAGCGATCTGTCTACTTAATGTCAGTTTGTAACTGCTTAGCAATATTGCCAACTTGTTATACATGATTGCAGATAAATAAGACTATCAAAGTGTTGACTGAAGCAGTTTTTAACTTCTCTTGAGCATACGCAGTTGCCTTTCGCCGTGTTGGGTGGTGCAGCGCCACCAGCAGCATAAACCTAAGATAATGAAGTAACCAATATTGGCTACACTAGTTTAGCTAACCTTTGCTTGCTAGTGTAGCAGAGCTGAAGTGATTAGCTCGTGTGAGTCCTGCGTAAAGCCTTAGGTAGCGGGTAGCAGGTTAAGTAGCGTTGTCGCCGACAGGCTAACGGCAATTTGCCTTTAAGGGGTTGGCAGCGAGCAGTAAGAACCTCAGTTCGAAACTCGCTCGCTCGCCGACCCACGTAACATCATATTAAAACACAACGCAAGAGACCACCCGTTACATTAGGACTTAAGCATTTAAGTTCGATCTTGGTTATGAAGCTGGCCAGCGAGTTGGTAAACATCGTTGGTAATGAGCGGTGCGTCAGATTTCACCGCAACGACAGCCTACTGGCGCTTACTGGCTGTCGCCTTTTTTAAATGGGTGACCCAGCATCGCCCTCTCCCTCGTAGACCTACTTGACAGCAACATTATGATCAAATCGTCATCGCCTCGTTTAGAATACGAATATTTTCGAGTTTTCGGGCAACAACTTTGCAGTGGACTTTAAGTTTTAAAAGACCTTTAAACTGCGGATGTGTGGTGAAGTAAAGCTTGTTATAATTCGGATTTAATCCAAATTCTCTGTGTTTCATTTGTAATACTACCACCCATCTGCTGGTGAACCTTAATAACGCAGGTGCTGTATGAAGCAACTGGAAATAAATCTGGAAGTAGCTCTTAGGGCCACCATAAAACTGGAGTTTCCTTTTAAATCTCACTGCCCCCCCCCCCCCCCCCCCCCCCCCCAAAGTTAGCTTTGAGTTTTGGAAATAGAACAAAAAGGTGAGACTCAGCAAGCTGTTAGCCGTAACCCCCGCTCCAGGGAAGGCCACCAGCCAGCTACTTACGACCTGCATTAGGCTACCTGATATTAATAAATGCCTTACCTACCTCAGGGCACACATTGCAAATATGCCGACCCCGCTGTCAAAGCTTAGCCTGTATATTTTATTTGTGAGCGATGCTTGTTGTAAGCAGTCTGCCGATAAACGTACAAAAGTCGTATGAAGTAAATGCTATGATATATTAGGCTACTCCATTCTTGGTTAGATGAGCGAGTCCAATGTCCAAGGAATTAAATAACCTATACGGCACATATCAACCCGTTACGTGTTTATTAACATAACTAAATCCAGCATCTTCAGAGTGAAACGTTTTTTGATTCCATTTCTCTGAGGCCAGGTTTAATGAACCCGGAGAGTAGGTCCTGACTCATCCGCAAACGGATCCCCACCTGACCTGTGCAAGAGGTTGGGTGGAAATCTGTGACGGGATAGTCTATTGTCTTGTCAGAATGGGAATAATTTATTTCATTTAGTACATGAATTTATCATTTACTCATATCTTACTAGTTAACTAGTTAGGGTTTGCCATATGGCAGAACTCTCAGCCCGGTCCAGATGATTACACGTTGCGAGTGCGTGTAATGCGCCATAAATAGCATTTTGTCAATGCGCGGTTTTCACACTAGAGGGAGGGAGAGGACCGCTAAAGTTATTTTTATTTCCATAACCTTTAGCTGGCAACCGTTTTACCCACCCTTGACAACCGACTCTTGTTTATTTATTTGTTTATTTATTCATTCATTCATTTTGCAAAGGAAGCTCCTCCCAGCTGAGTTCATCTCGGAAGTGTCCATGCTCCGCTGCGCGCTGTCCCGCCTTGCGGTCGGCGCTCCCGGCCGCGCCGGCAGCAGTTTGCCCGGACTTCGCTGGAGCTGCGCCGGGACCAGGGCTCCACAGCGGCACAAGATGACCGACCGAGGGCTTTCCGACGAGGCTGCTGCGGCCGCATGCAAGGAGGGTAACCCGATAACTCAGGTCAGAGCCGAAACGGTGGGACCGGCTGCAGAGTTCAGACTGAGGCTTTTAACGTAACTTCTGAAATGAAAAAGCCGGCTCGCCTTACAGGTGTGTTATGCGCCGGGCATTGCCGGCTAGGTAGGCTACATTGCGCAAAGTTAAAGAAAGCATTCAAGCGACAGGTTTAGCTTTGTTAGTGTCTACGTTGTCGACGAGTTCAAAAGATAATAATTTGGTTTTACAGTGAAAAGTGATTGGCCTGGCTGCATCATTTTCTTGTATCTGGCCTCCATGGAAAGTTAGTTGCACAGTTTAACTGTTGTATCGTAGCTCAGTGTAGCGCAATGCTTCTCTGTGTGTACAGGCTTTCATTCTGAGTGTTTTTAAATGGCTGTGATTGAGTTTCTAATTAGATACAGATCTTTATTTGGCATCTCTACATGCAATGATCTATTTGTGTTAAGGAAATAATTGCTTTTGGGCCAAAATAAACATAAAGTGCACTTGTTTGCCCATTAATTCAGTGCAAGTTTTTCCAGTTAAATTACCTATTCTTCACTCCATTGAGTGACGAATTATTCTTGGCAAAATTGTAAAATTGTTTGTAGTGCTGACATACCAAAGGTGTTGAAATAGTAGAAATAGAGCATAGAATTGCCTTAATAAAATGTTATTGATTTATGATTGAGCTGCAACAAAAAAAAAAAAAAAAACAGGATACATGCTGGGTCCACAGGAGCAGGTTTGAGGAAGCAGCTGGAGCACACTTCACAGAAGCACACTTTGTGTCCTGCTCTCAGTGCCAGGCACCTGGAAGGGCAGAGCATTGTGAGGCTTTACTGGGAGTTACAGCATCAGCGGAGGGCAGGCGTGGGTGCAGAGCCGTTTACTACTGAGTTCAGGGCAGCTCCCAGCCTTCCACAGCTTTAAATGTGCAAGGATGTCCAGCATAGAACCCTCACACTCTTGCACCAGAGATGGCAGTAGTGTACATTTCAGTTGAATTTAAGCCACTACAGAAAAGGAAAATGACTGATACGATAGATAGTTGGCATGTTTACAATGCATATTAGGGAAAGCGGTCTCCTGCGGTGATTACTGGCCATGTGGGATCACCACCTTACCCTGCCAGCAGCTGGCTTTGCTCTGATTCTAGGGCCCCATGGGCTCCTTCTGAGCCTCTCACCTCTGGCTGAACCCTGGGCAGAGGGAGCCTAATTCTGAAGCTCAGTTCTCTGTCTGTAGCAGTTGTGGCTGGGTCCCTACTTACCCTGCTGATTCCCTTTGATGTATCAGTCACAGTTAACACACACATCAAAGGGAATCAGTCACAGTTAACACATACATCAAAGGCAATCAGTCACAGTTAACACACACATCAAAGGGAATCAGTCACAGTTAACACACACATCAAAAGGAAAGCAGAGTCACAGTGATTCTATAATCAGAGTTGTGTCCTGGCCATCTGTAGTAACATCATGTTATATTAGTTGTTTTCTGGCTGGCATACGGTATGTGTGACTGCTGGTCTGCCCGCATTGTGATGACCCCTGTGCCCTCAGTTTTTCTGCTGATCCTGTAGAGCTCAGGGATGGGCAAGGGAGGAGTGAGCAAAGGGTCTAAAGTGGATGGTCTCTTTGTTGTTGCTGTCTACCTTTAAATACCTGTCAGTGTTACGGCACCTCTGAGTCAGCGAGGCTTTGTGGTGGTAATGGTTTATCCCGGTGGTGCTCGCATGCCATTTTAAAGAGAAAGAAAATGCATCACGCAGATCCCTCTTTTTCATTCAGTGGTTGTGCAATTTTTAGTGACTTAGTGTGTTTAGCAGGATGGTGTGGGATTACGCTGCAGTAGAATGTTACAGTTAGGCCTGTGAGTTGCTCATTATTAAAATCATTCTTTATTTGACAGACGTCTTCACCCAGGGTACCTTGCAGTACAACACTGATCGTCATTTCCTAACACATTCAGTGTGTGTGACGTTTACTGAGCTAGGGCTGCTTCTCACATCATGTGCGCACTCCTCTCCCATTTGACTGAAGTATTTGGCATGTTTGGATCAATCACAGGAGCATGTCTTTCATGCAAGGTCACAAGTAACTTGTAGGTTGTAGACTGTCTGTGTGTGTGTGTGTGTGTGTGAGTGAGAGAGAGAGAGAGAGAGAGAGAGAGAGTGTGTGAGAGAGTATGAGTGTGCATGTGTGTGTGTCTGTGTATTTGTGGGGCTTGGTGCAGTATATGTGTGTGGCTTTGTGCAGTGTGTGTGTGTGTGTGTGTGTGTGAGTAAGTGCTGGACAGAGCGTGATGGTCAATGTGTTGCAGGACTACATGATGCAGCAGACCATGCTGAGAGTAGGGGACCCGGTGAAATCTCTGGATTTCTACACACGGATCCTGGGCATGACGTGAGCGTGAGACCCCCCCCCCCCCCCCGCCATTTATGATAAGCAGGTTACACTCTGTACAGTACAGGCCAGTACAGGCTGAGAAGTTTTAAAAAATGTAACTAAGATAACTCATTCAGAGATTTAAGAATCTCGTGCAGCTAGCAGATTTGTCATTGGTGGTTTAATGGCCACGTTGCTCTCCTGAGCTGATCTGTGTGTTCACAGTCACAGTCACGGTCACGGTCACAGTCACAGTTCTTTCTGCTGCACTCTGTCCCGGCTCTGTGGTATGATGTCCTTTTCCTATGTAAACATTTTTGTCTGTGTTTTAGGCTGCTGCAGAAGATTGACTTCCCATCCATGCGATTCACGCTTTACTTCCTCGGCTACGAGGACAGGAAGGAGATCCCTGTGGACGTGAAAGAGAGGACAGCGTGGACCTTCTCCCGGCAAGCCACCATCGAGCTCACCCAGTCAGTAACCCCGATAACTAACCTTAACCCAGTCAGTATCCCAATAACTAAGCCTAACCCTCTAACCCTAACACTAACCCTTGCCCAGTCAGTAACCCCTCTATCACTGCAGTAACCTACACCCCACAGAGACATCAAGCTTGCACATTAAGTGGCATGACAACTCTTGAAAGAGCATACAGGGTGTAAGAGAATGGCATTACAGTCACGTAGTCTGCATGGCATAAGCCTCCATAAACCTGACACATAATCTGTGATACAAGCCTCCATAG
The DNA here is from genome assembly GCF_013368585.1 of Megalops cyprinoides. NCBI lineage: Eukaryota > Metazoa > Chordata > Actinopteri > Elopiformes > Megalopidae > Megalops > Megalops cyprinoides. Next base: position 614,467 of record NC_050599.1, read on the forward strand.
AACTCTCACATAATCGATCATAGAAGCCTTCATTGAGTTCACACAGTTACACTTGTGTGGTGTAGCCGTGGTGCACATTATTAATAAACCTAAGATGGCATGTGTGTGTGTATGTGATGGTGTCTGTGTTAATGTGTGTTTTGGAAATGGATATGGATTCCTGTCACTCTTTTCCCTCTTCCTCAGTAACTGGGGCTCAGAGTCCGATGAAACCCAATCCTACCACAACGGCAACTCCGACCCTCGTGGCTTTGGTTAGTTAAACATGGCACCTCTGTTTTCCTAATAAAATAAATTATTGTTTCGTTTAAAACCACAAACTAGATATGTCTTTAATGTCTTTAATCATAAAAATGAGGTAGTGTAGTGCCTGAGCTGAATTTGTTAAAAAATAAAAATGCTCCAGCAGACATCAGCCACTCAAGCCCTGCAGGAGGACCAGGCCAGTGTTTGTTCTGGTCACAGCCCTCCTGGTTGGGTTTCACTCCCCTGGTCCTGCACTGGTTGCTGTGTGGAAACACCTTGCTTTGTTATTTGAGGTCTTTAAGCGCTGTCTTCTCCTGTTCTTGCCCCCAGGGCACATCGGTATTGCAGTTCCCGATGTCTATGCTGCTTGCAAACTGTTTGAAGAGCAGGGAGTCACTTTTGTGAAGAGGCCAGATGAGGGTGAGAGCAGCTCTGAATGGCACTCGGCTTCAGCCTGTTTGTAGGAAAGGGCACAGGGAGGCAGCCTCTTCCTGGCGACACATTCCAGCCGACTCTGCGGCGCGGCTCAGCTGAGAGGTTGCATCAGAGTCGGCGTGGGCTAACAGACTGCTTTGTTTGCGTGCATTCATGCATGCAGATTGCATTCAAAGCCTAGTTACTCGCGTTGAGAAATGTTTCCTGTGTGATGTTCCTGCTTGTGTGAGCTCAGATGGAATTCTGTTGGGGTTTTTCCAGGTAAAATCAGTGGACTGGCCTTCATACAGGACCCAGATGGATACTGGATCGAGATTCTGAGCCCAAACAACATGGTCTCCATCATCACCTAGGAACAGAGAGATGAGGGTGAGCCGAGGGCGTGAAGACGGGATTTAAAGAGAGAAGTTTAGAGCAGACATGGAACCGTCGAGAAGACCAGAGAGAGATCAGTGACAGTGCTGGTGGAGAGAGTCTCTTAGACAGCAGGATTCACCTTCATTTTAAAGGCACCTGCAATGGAAAAAATAAAAGGACCTCAAGTTATTTGTTTAGTTTCTATATTTTGTTCACCATATTTCCTGTGTTCTGCCTGTAACACCTGCAGTAGATGCAGCTCTGTACACTTCCTGTTCCTGCTCCAGAGGAGGGCCAGGAAAGAGTGCATTCAGGAAACACTTCATTTGTACATAATTCAGGAAACACTTCATTTGTACATAGCCCTGTACTAATGACTGCTGCCCATATCTTCTGTGTGCACAGACTTACAGGCTCCTCCTCTCCAGTGGCTCTGAAAGCCGTGGTGCATTTTTCCAGCTCTGTCTGTCTGTGATCTGTTTTCTTTCCTCATACCACAGTCCTTACACTTAGGAACAACAGAATTGCAACACCTGGGACAAGACAGGAAGTCCGAGCCACAGATGGTCACTTACAAGCTGCTGGACAGCAGAGGGCAGTAACGTCCGACTGAAAGCTACTGCATTCAGTGCTGATCACAGTGCCTCCCGTGCTGTCCCACGGCGAGAGGAATGTAACCTTGTCCTGGCCTGTTCCTCTGGATTCTTAAGCCACAGCTGCATGGCATTGTGTATGTTCTGACGGTGCACCTGTGTCTGATACTCTGACAGACGACCACACGGCCAAAAAGTTTAGCCCACCAACACCTGACACGCCTGCGCAGTCTCGCACACACAGATGGCTGCAATGCTGTGTGCGTTTGTGCAGAGCAGGGAACCTGAGGCCAGTGCAAGGTTAGATAGCAGCCTTGCCTCATTTCTTACTCCTTTACATGAGTGAAAGAGATGCTGTCTGCACACCGCTGCAGAAATGTCGTGTGAAAGAGATGCTGTCTGCACACCGCTGCAGAAATGTCGTGTGAAAGCAATGCTGTCTGCACACCGCTGCAGAAATGTCGTGTGAAAGCGATGCTGTCTGCACACCGCTGCAGAAATGTCGTGTGAAAGCGATGCTGTCTGCACACCGCTGCAGAAATGTCATGTTCGGACAGCATCCTGTTCTCTGGCCCTGTGCACCTGCAGAGATTTCATCTGAATTTCTCTGACTGCAGTCACTCTCCAGGTTTTATTTATTCATTCACTCTGAATATTCCAAAGAATTTTTACCAGCTGGGACCTTTCAGCACTTTAATAAGTGAAAACACTTGCAATGTTTAATACAAAGGTATTAAGTCATTTTAAAAGTAACTTTACGTTTTCTTATATTTCCTACAAAAATAGAGAATTCTGTAAGGGTGACACATGTCAATGATTGTTTTTCAGCTACATCCAGTTAAGGTCTAGCTGGTGACAGGTAACTTATGTCAGTTGGTTTATAAAACGTTTCATCTGGTGAGATTTTAAACTATTTGAAACAAAGTAACTTTTTTGCTGACATGTTTTAATGTTATATTTAATTACATTACATGGAGCAAAATCATGTTGGTCAGATAATGAATTTTACTGTAAGGTGAAGTGAATTTACTGCAAAGTGAGGTAAAGATGTATTAAAGCCCCTTTAGTTTGTGTTGTACAGTAATATCCGACAAGGATCATGATGAAAAGGCATTTGCTGTAGGTTCCTGTAGGTTTAGCATCGGACGGGTCACTGTAGCTGTGCACCGTGGAATGTGCGGGATTTCAGCTGGCGTAAACACAGCGCGCGTTCTCGTTTCAAATAAATCTCATTTTAAATATTTATGTTCGATTACTGTTTTGGCCTTATTTTATAACCACCCTAGCCACGTTAGTATCCTGTTGGTGAGTCGACGTTGACTATGCGATTTTTGAATTATTTTGTCAGGCAACGTTGCTTTTTCGCCATCCTCCCCATAAGAGGCGCTCCGGATTTGTTTAGGTGAAGTTCTCCGGAACACCATCCGGGTTGAGCCCCATGGTCGTGTGATGTTTTGGTCGCGACCCTCTGGGCCCCTGGCTTGATATAGATGAGCAAAACGCTACTTCTTTGCAACGTTGTTGCGATTGTTGAACACGCCGATCCGGAAAAGCTTGAAACAGAAAGCGATAAGAAAGTGAATGCCATCTGTCCGCAGGGCGTCGGTATGTACCGCTGCTAAACGTCAGTCAGCGTTAGCTAACCAGACCACTGTAATTTTGTCATAAAAAATAAGTCATACTGTGTAACTGGTTTGCTAGCTAGGTGGCTAAGTTTCAGAATGAGCTGTCAGATGGCTTGCAGAATGAACGCCCTGGATGTGTCAGATCACCGGCGAGCTAACGCGACAGCAGCACAAGCAGCTAGCATGAATGCAGCGAGTTAGCTGCTGTTACCAAATCACTGCATGTCTATCGGCTTTGTTAACAAACGAGTTCTCCCGCAACATCGTGCTTAAACCTGTCAGCAGTGCATCCGTGGTTTTTGGAAATAGGCTATAAAATTATAATAGTAATAGCCTAGTTACCAAACTAGCTGTCATCGTCGACAGCTTGGTAGACATGTCTATGGGAAATTTTAATTGAAAACTAACAACTATGATTGTTTTATGTGTTGTTTAAACATTGCCAGGGAATTTGACAACACAGTAAAATAGAAAGCGGTTGATAAAAATACCAGATTGTCAGTATACCAGTATATATCGCGTACCTTCATTTACGTTGATTAAAACGGGTAATATTAAATGTAGATCCATGAAGTCGGTGATACCGGCGTTAAACAGAAAACTTTCGACAGCCCATTATGAATATGGTTTTAAGGGTCGGGCGGAGTACTGAGCTCGGAATGATGTGACGGATATACAGCTAGATGCATATTCCAAACCTCCGATTACGGCTGGGCAGGTATAAATATTTATTTACTTGCCGCAGTATATAAGGTATAGACAGAATGAACGCATCCAGTGTTGTATCCATTCAACATTCATTTGGATACATTCAACAATTTGGCTACAGTCCACTTCTGTAATATACCGTATCTGCCCCCGATACATTTTACTTTATGATTTCTTTTCATTTTTGTTTACCCGAGCAGTCTGAGAGCTCCCCTGTAATATTAGCGCAGATCGTGTTACTGTGGGTGACAGAAGGTGGGAATCTCTCTCCCTCTGGTGGTCGCGTTAGGAGTGAGAGCGCCCCCTACCTTTGGCCATGAGTAACAGCCACCCGCTGCGGCCGCTGGGCTCGGTGTCGGAGATCGACCATGTGCAGCTGCTGTCGGAGCAGCTGGGCGCGCTCGCTCCCGGGGAGGAATACAGCGACGTCACCTTCATCGTGGAGGAGAAGCGCTTCCCTGCGCACAGGGTCATTCTGGCTGCACGCTGCCATTACTTCAGGTGGGTGAATCACACTTTCACATGACCTAATTTCAAATAAAACTGGTATTCCATGGGTCAGAGACAGCGTAGTGTAATATAGTGCCATTATATTGCCAGTTCATGTTTGCATTGTGATTTGAGATTAGCAGATCGGCCCGCATGTGTGTGACACTGATGGCTGACGGGTCCTCAGCATGTTAGCGCTGCGGCCATTAGGGGCGGGGCTGACAGCGGGCTCCTCCTCTCTCTCAGAGCGCTGCTGTACGGCGGGATGAAGGAGGCGCAGCCGCAGGGGGAGGTGTGCCTGGAGGAGACACGGGCGGAGGCCTTCTCCATGCTGCTGCAGTACCTGTACACGGGCCGGGCCAGCCTCAGCGCCGCCCGCGAGGAGGTGCTGCTTGACTTCCTGGGCCTGGCCCACCGCTACGGCCTCCAGCCACTAGAGGACTCCACCTGCGAGTTCCTGCGCACCGTGCTGCACACTCACAACGTGTGCCTGGTGTTCGACGTTGCCAGTCTGTACAGCCTCAGCGCCCTCAGCCATGCCTGCTGCTCCTTCATGGACCGCCACGCCCCCGAGGTGCTCGCCTCCGACGGCTTCCTCACGCTGTCCAAGGTAACGGGGAGTGACGGGTCGGGGCTGAGGAGCAAACGGGTACAGGGAGACTGTGCGGAGATACGGGGGGTAAGACGAAAACGAGGGGTCGCTGTGTGAAAGCGGGGTGTAATGGAACAGTGTGGGCCTCTCTGTCCGTCTGTCTGTCCCTGCAGACGGCTCTGCTGACGGTGGTGAGAAGGGACTCGTTTGCCGCCAGCGAGAGGGAGATCTTCCAGGCGCTGTGCCGCTGGTGCCGGCAGAACGGGGACGGCACGGCGGTGCAGGAAGCGATGTCAGCGGTGCGGCTGCCGCTCATGACTCTGACGGAGATGCTGAATGTGGTGAGGCCCTCCGGCCTGGTCAGCCCTGACCACCTGCTGGACGCCATACAGACCCGCTCAGAGAGCCGAGACATGGACCTCAGCTACCGCGGCATGCTCAGTGAGTCAGTTACCCCTGCGCTCAGTGAGGCAGAGTCACGCCTGCGCCCAGTGAGTCAGTTACCCCTGCGCTCAGTGAGTCAGTTACCCCCGCGCTCAGTGAGGCAGAGTCACGCCTGCACTCAGTGAGTCAGAGTCACGCCTGCGCTCAGTGAGTCAGAGTCACGCCTGCACTCAGTGAGTCAGTCACGCCTGCACTCAGTGAGTCAGAGTCACGCCTGCACTCAGTGAGTCAGTCACGCCTGCGCTCAGTGAGGCAGAGTCACGCCTGCGCTCAGTGAGTCAGTCACGCCTGCGCTCAGTGAGGCAGAGTCACGCCTGCACTCAGTGAGTCAGAGTCACGCCTGCGCTCAGTGAGTCAGTTACCCCTGCGCTCAGTGAGTCAGAGTCACGCCTGCACTCAGTGAGTCAGTCACGCCTGCACTCAGTGAGTCAGAGTCACGCCTGCGCTCAGTGAGTCAGTCACGCCTGCGCTCAGTGAGGCAGAGTCACGCCTGCACTCAGTGAGGCAGTTACGCCTGCGCTCAGTGAGTCAGTCACGCCTGCACTCAGTGAGTCAGAGTCACGCCTGCACTCAGTGAGTCAGTCACGCCTGCGCTCAGTGAGGCAGAGTCACGCCTGCGCTCAGTGAGTCAGTCACGCCTGCGCTCAGTGAGGCAGAGTCACGCCTGCGCCCAGTGAGTCAGTTACCCCTGCGCTCAGTGAGTCAGTCACGCCTGCGCTCAGTGAGGCAGAGTCACGCCTGCGCTCAGTGAGGCAGAGTCACGCCTGCGCTCAGTGAGGCAGAGTCACGCCTGCGCTCAGTGAGTCAGAGTTACGCACAGCCATATATGGCTGTGTCAGTTAAGGAGAAACACAGGGATAAAGTTCAGTCGAATGTAATACGCATATGCATACTCTTCAGACCTTGTGTGAGTCCTGCCTGTGCTGGTGTGGAGAGAGTGCTTCAGTACGTCTGCATTCTGTGCTGAAGTGCTGATATTCAGCAGCCGTGAAAAGGTTTGTCTTTGCAGTCTTCAGAAGATTAGGGCACAGCATAGGAAATCTAGGAATGAGTGGGAATCCTTGGTGAATGTGTGTGTCTGTGCGTGCATGCGTGCGTGTGTATGTGTGTGTCAGTCCCTGAGGAGAACATCGCCACCATGAAGCACGGCGCGCAGGTGGTGAAGGGGGAGCTGAAGTCGGCACTGCTGGATGGGGACACGCAGAACTACGACCTGGACCACGGCTTCTCCCGGCACCCGATCGAGGAGGACGGCCGAGCCGGCATCCAGGTGAAGCTGGGCCAGCCCTCCATCATCAACCACATCCGAATCCTGCTGTGGGACAGGGACAGCCGGTGAGAGACAGCAGCCCACTCACTCCCCTCCTTCTTAATGTTCTTCTCAGTGTGGGCATGTGCTGTATTATGTGAGACTCTGCAGTTCATCTTCATCTCCTTCTCCCCTCCCTCCCCCTCCCCCTCCATCTCTGTGTCCCCAGGTCGTACTCCTATTATATAGAGGTGTCGATGGACGAGCTGGACTGGGTGCGTGTGGTGGATCACTCTAAGTACCTGTGTCGCTCCTGGCAGAATCTGTACTTCCCGGCACGAGTGTGTCGGTAAGACAGGAGGCCCCCGCCCCCGGGATCGCATTCTTAGACCCGCATCGCCACACCTGTGTGTCTGTGTACCTGTGATTGTGTGCTTTTGCTCAGGTGTGTTATGTGTTCCAGGTATGTGCGCATTGTTGGAACACACAACACTGTCAACAAGGTGTTCCATCTGGTGGCCTTCGAGTGCACATTCACCCATCACTCTTTCATCCTGGAGAAAGGCCTTCTTGGTAAGACATAAGCAGACAGGAACAGGAACATGTGATCACTTCCTGTGACAGGTGACGTGTTGTACATGCAGGGTCATCTGCCTTGGTCGCTCTGTATCTCTCTCTCTCTCTCAGTCTCCCTCGTTCTTTATTGGCCTGACAGTGTTTAATTTTGGGTTTGCGTTTATGCAGTGGAAGTGTGAGTCTCTCTCTCACTGCTCCACAGTACCCAGTGAGAACATGGCCACCATCTCAGCCTGCGCCAGCGTCATAGAGGGGGTGAGCCGCAGCCGAAACGCCCTCCTGAACGGGGACACCTGCAACTACGACTGGGACTCGGGTTACACCTGTCATCAGCTGGGCTCAGGGGCCATTGTGATCCAGCTAGCACAGCCATACATGGTGGACTCGCTAAGGTAAGTAGCAGAGACTGTGTGTGTGTGTGTGTGTGTGTGTGTGTGTGTGTGTGTGTGTGTGTGTGTGTGTGTGTGTAAGACGTGTGGGAGGGTAACGTGTGTCTCTGGACAGATTGCTGCTATGGGACTGTGATGACCGAAGCTACAGTTACTACATCGAGCTCTCCACCAATCAGCAGCAGTGGACCAGGGTGGTGGACCGAACCAAGGTGGCCTGCAGGTGGGCGTGTCTCTCATCTGTGTGCGCCTGTTCCTCTACCTGTCTGCGCTTTCCCTGGCTCCATCTCACAAGATGTGTCTCTGTCCCTCTCAGTACATCCTGTCTCTCTGTGTCTGTGCTGTATATCTGACTGTATGTCTGACTGTGTGTCTCTGTGTCTGTGCTGTGTGTCTGACTGTGTGTCTCTCTGTGTCTGTGCTGTATGTCTGACTGTGTCTGTGCTGTGTGTCTGACTGTGTCTCTCTGTGTCTGTGCTGTATGTCTGACTGTGTCTGTGCTGTATGTCTGACTGTGTGTCTCTCTGTGTCTGTGCTGTATGTCTGACTGTGTCTGTGCTGTATGTCTGACTGTGTGTCTCTCTGTGTCTGTGCTGTATGTCTGACTGTGTCTGTGCTGTATGTCTGACTGTGTGTCTCTCTGTGTCTGTGCTGTATGTCTGACTGTGTCTGTGCTGTATATCTGACTGTATGTCTCTCTGTGTCTGTGCTGTATATCTGACTGTATGTCTCTCTGTGTCTGTGCTGTATGTCTGACTGTGTCTCTCTGTGTCTGTGCTGTATGTCTGACTGTGTGTCTCTGTGTCTGTGCTGTGTGTCTGACTGTGTGTCCCTGCCACTGTAGGTCCTGGCAGACGCTGCAGTTTGAGAAGCAGCCCGCCTCCTTTGTGCGCATCGTGGGGACCCACAACACCGCCAACGAGGTGGGCAGCGCAGCGGGCAGAGGGGGGAGGATGCCGGCGGCCGCAGAGAAGCGGACACTGTCACCATCATCATCATCACCATCATCATCTTCTTCATCAGCAGCAGCACGGTGACTGTGTCCGTTTTCTCCATCTCTCAGGTTTTCCACTGCGTGCACTTTGAGTGTCCGGCCCAGATGGACACAGCTGTGCAGGAAGGCAGGCCCGGGCAGGACCCACCCGAACCCAGCTCCTCCTCCCAATTGCCCCGCCCCCCGCGGCCCTCACGCACCCACGGCCTGCTCCCCGCCCCGACGGCACCGCCTTCCTCCTCCTCCTCCTCCTCCTCACACACCCACCACTGACGCGCCTGTGCGCTGCCCGGGGGGACACACCTTTGACTGCAGGGGCGTAACAGAAAACCCCAAAGCTGTGTTTGCACACGTATCTGTCTCCATGGTGCACTTCTCTATGCTGCTATGCCAATTGCTCAGTTTTATGATGATTGACAGTTGTAATATTGATGATGGATAACTTGTGATGACTCAAACAAACTTTAATCTATTTCAGGATTTAAGTAGTTTATGAGTTTTGTCTGAATTATTTTTGGGAGGTGGTGGACACTGTATGGAGCAGAGTAAGAATCCCATAGACAACTCACTGAGCTGCTGGTGTTCGCTGGAGCCTCACACCCCCATCTTTAGCAGACGGCACTGTCAGTCCTGTATCATGTGTAGTTTTGTTTTCAGTTGTTTTGACACTTCAGCTAACGTTGGGCTTCTGGTAGATTAAAAGGTGTACCAAAGGGCTGTATTTCCCCTCTTATTTAACACGCCTCAGTGTGTAGCTGCACTTTATCAGGATGTGACAGGATTTTGCCAAACAGCACAAAGCTATGCTGTGCTTTATGTAGGGTTTCGGAGAAAATAACCTTTTTACTTTATGTAAACCTTCTGTAGCCACCTTTCTTTGGGTTTATACACACCAAGAGTGCTGATGGTACAAGCATCAGTTTTGTCACATTTTGTCCTCTCAGTGACTGACAGTTTTTGATGCAAAAACATACTTTTTGCACTTTAAGTGTGTTTTTTCATTCTTTAAAGCAGAATATTTATCTGAAATTCATGCTGTGTAGGTTTGGCCAGAGAGAGTGCATTGTGTCAGAGAAAGAGTGCTTCATCAGTGTGCTGACACTGTGCCCCCCCCCCCCCCCCCCCCCCCCATGCTCTCTCTCTCTACCTTTTCTCTCCACCCCTCCATCCGTGCCTGTGTTTACCCTCTGTCTCCCTTTTCCCCCATTGCTGCTGTTTTCTCTCCCTCTCCATTCATCTGTCAGCTTAAGCTCATATAAATTCTTCACTTGACGTCTCAGACGTCTGCCAGGGCTGTGGTGAGAAGCTGGGGTGTGGGAGTTGCATTAAAATGTAGACTGTTACCGACAGACGTGTTGCTCCCTCTCTTCTCTGGGAGCCGAAGAGTGGTCCTTTTTGGACTGACGGAGCTTGATTGTGTCCTGTTTTCATGGATGTATTAATATGGTAATTATGAGTGATATTAGCATTAATTTATTGGTTAGTATGACTGTTTTCGGTATCACTAGAGATCACTAGAGATCATTGTGCAAGAGAAGCCCTGCTTGACTACAAATGATAACCACTGTTTTGTATCACAGCAGTATTTCCATACCCTGTCTTGGTCTTTTGAGTCAGGCAGAGCATTGTGGGCAATATGGTGCTGCAGGCCTGTGTATTACTGGGGGATGGAGAGGATTGGATGGCTGCTGGTCCTGTGCAGGGGCGAGGCCTGCACTCTGTGCGGGAGGCTCCTCCTCTTCCTGTAGACTCTGTGATGGTGTTGGCTGGCTGCACCTTCTGTAAGGAGTTTTCATTAAAGAAAGCAGACTCTGAATGGAAATCACATAAAACGTCTCTAACACCACAATTGCAGTCTTTCTCTGGCCTCAAAAAATTATGTTTTTAAAAGACTTACGAAAAAACAGTTTGAGTTCTCCATCAGAGTCACAGCAGTATTGGTTTGCAGTATTTTGTTTGCATGCAGTAATATAATGGACACCTTTCTGTGTGAACGTCATGTTATGTTTGATGTGGTTAAATGTGCCTCATAGTTTTTCCTATCGGGGGCGTACTTTGAAGACAAAAAAATAAAAGATGAGCTTCAATAAATTTGGAATTAAGAGAAATTGGGGGTTACAAAAGAAATGATCACTCTCAGTGCAACATTGTGTCTTAAAAGAACTAATCCTGGATCTTATCCTGGAGAGGACTGGTTTTCTTACACAGTCTCTCCATTGTGTAAGAACTAGTGCATTGACAGACTAGCCTATGATCCCAGTATGACACCCACTGATAGTATTCATGAAATTGCAATCAGAGAAAACAGCCAGTATTAGTAAGGACCTGCTTCACTTTAGAGTGCAAGTAATAATAATATTAATAATAATGCACAAATACATAGCTCTCATGTCTCACACTTTGGACACGAGATAAACGCAATTGGACCATTGCTCACTCTCACACACCTTGGTAAGATGAGGGAAAGCATTTGCTGTTAGGTGACATTCTCTTTACCAGAGTACTGTTGCAAAGGGCAACACCCCAACCCCCTGTAAACTCTCATACATTGACATTTTCAGGACTTGAGAGCTATGACTCCATAAATAAAATATCACTACAACAGAAGAACAATTTCACACAGTAAAACATCTTCCCATGTTCATACCACACATAGTGTATGAACCTCCACATCAGCCAACCCCCAACCAATGATATGTGGAAGACATGCACCTCTTTGCATAAGGACCATGGGGGTGAATTTACACCAATGTGCCACTTGCCTGACACTAACCCAGATCCCCCTCCTTTAGAAATTATTAACCTAATCGGATCTGCACTATTCATGTAAATGGCCCAATATGGTCTCAAAACAGCCATATTTTCCTCAATAAGTGACAGACTTAGGCTACTTCTGTGTGTGATACATCACCATCAACTCTACATGCCTCAACTGAAACTTACTTTAAATTGCCATAAAATGTTTTTAACCTCCAGTCTTTAAAACAGTATAATGGTCACCATTTACTTTCTGTCTTTCAGAGCTGATCTATGATAAATTCAGTCATTAACACAAACATTGCACAAACTAAACACCTAAACTGACCTTAGATCAGTAATAAGAGCCACCATACAGAGACGCTGCCGCTAGGGAATAGGTCCTCTGGTCCTCCCTTCGAACAGCTGTAGTCGTATGGGATGTCATGGGAGTTTCATGAGACTTACTGAATTCAAACGGGCGAGGGAGGACGTTCTCCTTACCAGTACAGGGCGCAGTTTCGGCAGTTGTTTTTCTGATAAAATACTGCAGGTTATAATGCAAAGTCGGTTAATTCTATGTGTTCACTTGGTAAAAACGAGGCTTTGTTAAAAGTTACATTTTCTCTCGTCTGCACACACGCTTGTTGACCTGCTTCACACTGCACGGCTCTGGCCCCCAGCAGGCGAAACCGTTCGGAAGCGTCCACTTTCCAGAAGGGACGCCAAACATAGTGTATTAAAAATAAATACGTAAAGGAAACTAGGCGTTATGTATGTAAAACATTTAGTTAGGTTAAGTAGTTACAGTAACTATAAGGTAGCATTTTTCTTTTTTGTTGATGAAATGTCCGTTGTGGGTGGAGAGCGCTGGTGAGTTCCCCCTCCACGGCAGTGGCACAGGCCTGACTCCAGCTGATCGGCCTCAGTGTTGCCGCTGCGGACCCTCCGACTGACCGCGGCTGCTTCCACACCAAACCGCCTCTGTTTCAGCTTTAACATTTCCAGCGGCCGCCCGTGTCGGCACCGACCCTTATTCTACCGGCATATTCGGACCGAGGACCGTCTACTGGACCGGGTTTTCTCCAACCGCAGCCGGACGAGGAACCACCCAAAAAGGATAGGCCGCGTCCCCGCTCTCGCCTGTCGTGAACCACCGATTTGAGTGATGGGTGACACGGGCAGTGAACGCAGCAAGCCGCCCAGCTTACCTCCCCGCTGTCCCTGCGGCTTCTGGGGGTAAGCTTTAGTGTGTTTTTTTTGGATTTGTGTGTCGGCTGGAAACGGGGAATATTGTAATTACCCCGGGCTATTGTTGTAAAGTAAAAGCCATTGTTGTTGTTGTTGAGTTGGTGGTGTGGGGGTGGGGAAGTGCAGCTAGCTTAGCTGGCTAGCTGACTGATAGTACTGGGGCTAATGGCAGCTAATATGCAGTTAGCTAGCTGGGCAGCGGGGCTAATGGCAGGTAATCCTCGTTAGCAGCAGCTAAAATGTAGAGCTGGCTAGCTGGTAGTTCTGGCAGTTAATAGGCAGAGCTGGCTAAGCTAGTTAGCCTCTCCAGCTAGCAGTTAGCCTGGCGGATGAGAAACGCAAGAGGCATTGATTTCAGTTGTTTACTTTGTCAGCGTTTAGGTTAGCTACCACAGCTAGCCGTCTAATCAAGCAGAAGGAATATATAATATATATGTTTCTGGGATAACTAATTAGCTAGCTAGCCGCAGTTTTGCTACCTTGGTGGTGTGTTTCACACTGCATTTCGGTACATTTAGTTCACGATGCAGGCAATACAGTGGTCAGCTTGCTGGATAACGCTCAGCGCTTAAATGGCTAACTGGCTAGCTGGCTGTCTGATGGCGAACTGTAGCTAAACTTAAATCTGTGCCACACGCTGCATGTATTAATACTAATGTAACTCGGAAGCCTTAGTGTTCGTAAATCGGCTGCATTGAAATGCACGGAGTGCCATCAGCGCAAGCAGGCAGCTTCCCCCTGGCGCAGGTCTCAGCTGCGGGGTCCCCCAAGGACACGCACAATATGCAACCTCAGAAATCCGATTATAAACACAATATAAGAGCCAAATTAGTCCAGCCTGTTGCCGCATCTGTTTCTACTGTATCTGTCTTAACATAATAGCTAGCTACCTGTTCCATAAACCCAGAAACTCTTTAAACGTTGAACGTTTAACTTCAACAGCCTGTTTTGCTAGGAGGAGGTCTCTGCACTGTGGCACTGCACAGGTTTTTGGAGTGAAAAAAGAAACCGTTACCTCAATTTAATATTTAGAGCAATGAATTAGATAATGGCTGCATGCATAGTCATACAAAGATACTATTACAGCTCTGACATCAGCTGTCTGTGTGTATCGGCAGACCACCTGGAATGTGTGGTGTTCACTGTAGGGTAAACCTCAAGCAGGGAGGCCTGCCAGACCGGCGCAAACAGGACACAGGACCCAGAGGGGAGTCCTGCAGGCCAGCTGAGATCCAGCTGTGGACCTGAGGTCGGCCAACACACCAGTATGTGGAGATTTCCTACAGTCTGTGGGCTCACTTCTGCACAACATATAGCTCAAAGAAACCCAAGGCTGTGGACTTTTTAAGGACATCGGCTGCTTCATCAGCCCTTGAGGCTGGACTGGTGTTTTGATGTCTGGGTGTGGGATAAAGCAGCGTTTTGTCAGGGTTGCCATGTCAGTAGCACTGCTGTAAAGGTGTGTGACAGCGGGTGAAACGGTGATGTGACAGACAGCTCGGTGTTTCTCTGCCTTTCGGGCCGTTTGTGGGAGCAGGGACACCCCTGGCCTCACCATCTCAGGCTCTCCACTGTCGCAGGAATTGAAATGTTGTTAAACATTCCTTCTGCTTTCAGCCTCCTTCTGTTGCGTCTGCACAGGCTTGACACTGTCCACAGACAGTCAGGTGAAATTCCCTATTACAGCTTCAAAAAGGCCGATTAGAGCTGATATTTCAGAGGGCTGCTTTTCAGAGGGAAGCCATTCTGGCTCAAGCCCTTGTCTGGAATCTGCATGAGTTAGTGTGTGACTATGAGGAAACCAGGGTCAGCGATGAGGAGTCATATCTCTCCTGTCTTTCCTTACTGATCATCACCACCACTCCGGGCTGTGCTGTGTGACAGGGCCGGCAGCACAGGGCACTCCGGGCTGTGCTGAGTGAGTAGCACAGGGCACTCCGGGCTGTGCTGAGTGACAGGGCCGGCAGCACAGGGCACTCCGGGCTGTGCTGAGTGAGTAGCACAGGGCACTCCGGGCTGTGCTGAGTGACAGGGCCGGCAGCACAGGGCACTCCGGGCTGTGCTGAGTGAGTAGCACAGGGCACTCCGGGCTGTGCTGAGTGACAGGGCCGGCAGCACAGGGCACTCCGGGCTGTGCTGAGTGACAGGGCTATAGCACAGGGCACTCCGGGCTGTGCTGAGTGACAGGGCTGGCCCTGATAATGCTGAACCTGAGTGTGTGAACAGCAGCGCTGATTCCCCCAGTCAGCTTTATCTATCTGTCCATTACTGCCCCATGTGTTCAACAGTTCAGCCTGGAGGAGGCCCGGTTTGTGTTTCGACTGACCCGGCCTGAAAGAGGCCCGGTTTGTGTTTCGGCTGCACTTCCTGTAACAGACCTATTTACTGCCAGATGTTGCCAGTACGTGCACTTTGAGAGGCGTTTGATCTCTGTTTCAGACAGTCTGCCATTAGAGAATGCTGGGGAGGAAATGGTTAATCTCAGGGAAGGGTCTGCTCTTTATTTGCAGGTTGAAGTACTTGTGCCTAATGTTTCCTGGGATTAGCCAGCAAGAATTAGCTGGGTTGAGTCATAAAATAGCCATTCACTTGAAAGTTTCCACCAGCAGTGTGTAAACTCTTCCCAGTGATCCCTCAGTGAGACAGCGTCTGCTGTTCGGCCTAAACTCAGCTGCTGTGTAGGAGCCAATGGCTCTTTATAGACTGTAGTCAGCTGTGAGACCAGCTAAGCCGATGACAGATGCAGTGTTAAACAGTGTAATCAGGCCAGCTAAGCCGATGACAGATGCAGTGTTAAACGGTATAGTGCGGCCAGCCTGCCCTCCACACCAGCAGGCTGTTTTAGCAGACTGCCCCTTCTAGCACCATGCTGCTTTCTCTCCTGTGTGATTGGTCAGTTTGGTGTCTGGCTGCTAACTTTAATGTCTTCTCTGCCAGGACAGGGATCAGTCTGCCTTGCAGGCTGCAGAATGCCCGGGGTCGGGTCGGGGTGTGGGGTCAGGGTGTGGGGTCGGGTCGGGGTGTGGGGTCAGGGTGTGGGGTCGGGGCTGAGGGTGCGGTCGGGGTGTGGGGTCGGGGCTGAGGGTGCGGTCGGGGTGTGGGGTCGGGGCTGAGGGTGCGGTCGGGGTGTGGGGTCAGGGTGTGGGGTCGTGGCTGAGCGTGCGGTCGGGGTGTGGGGTCAAGGCTGAGGGTGCGGTCGGGGTGTGGGGTCAGGGTGTGGAGTCGGGGCTGAGGGTGCAGTCGGGGTGTGGGGTCAGGGTGTGGAGTCGGGGCTGAGGGTGCAGTCGGGGTGTGGGGTCAGGGTGTGGGGTCGGGGCTGAGGGTGCAGTCGGGGTGTGGGGTCAGGGTGTGGGGTCGGGGCTGAGGGTGCAGTCGGGGTGTGGGGTCAGGGTGTGGAGTCGGGGCTGAGGGTGCAGTCGGGGTGTGGGGTCAGGGTGTGGAGTCGGGGCTGAGGGTGCAGTCGGGGTGTGGGGTCAGGGTGTGGGGTCGGGGCTGAGGGTGCGGTCGGGGTGTGGGGTTGGGGCTGAGGGTGCGGTCGGGGTGTGGGGTCAGGGTGTGGGGTCGGGGCTGAGGGTGCAGTCGGGGTGTGGGGTCAGGGTGTGGGGTCGGGGCTGAGGGTGCGGTCGGGGTGTGGGGTCGGGGCTGAGGGTGCGGTCGGGGTGTGGGGTCAAGGCTGAGG
>NC_050599.1:635829-670829 GCF_013368585.1 Megalops cyprinoides
ACTGCGCTGCGGCCGAGACACACCTGGACCACTACTGCCAGCACCACACAGCAGCTGGACCAGACCTGCCAGTGAACTGTGGCAGCCAGCTGCTCATGCAAACTGACTGAGAGCTGCAGCAGACTGTTGTCACAGGTTATGTGGTTGAACGCAGCTGAGCTGAGGGGTGCAGACGTGGCTGTGTGACACAGCTGTGCGGCGGGGTGCAGACGCGGCTGTGTGACACAGCTGAGCTGAGGGGTGCAGACGCGGCTGTGTGACACAGCTGAGCTGAGGGGTGCAGACGCGGCTGTGTGACACAGCTGAGCTGAGGGGTGCAGACGCGGCTGTGTGACACAGCTGAGCTGAGGGGTGCAGACGCGGCTGTGTGACACAGCTGAGCTGAGGGGTGCAGACGCAGCTGTGTGACACGGCTGTGCGGCGGGGTGCAGACGCGGCTGTGTGCAGCTCGGGACCCTCAGGGGCGAGTCACTCCTTGAGCGGCAGCATTGTGCGTCTGAGTGGCTACACGCTGTCCCCAGCTCCCCCTCTCCGCCATGTCCAACACGTTCCCCCCACCCCTCCCCCACCTCTCACTCACAGCTTCACTGCCCCCCGCCTCTCACTCACAGCTCCACTGCCCCCCCCAATAGTCATTCTCTCTGTCGCCCCGGACTGCACGCTCTCTCTCTCTCCCACCTCTTTGCTCTCCTTCATCCCTCCATTTCCTCTTTTCTCCACTGTACAGACTTCAGTGCTCCCACTCCTCTCTCTCCATCCAATCCCAGCTCTCACGGCCCCCCCTCGAGTGGGAGGGAGGAGGACAGAGTGGAGGGGAGGGGATGTGGAGGAGAGTGCTGAAGTTGTGGGTGCTCTTATTTTGATATTTCAAGAGCTCTTTGTTGAGTTGTGATTAAAAATGGAAGCGAAATGAATATCCTGTATCTGAAAGAAACTCTTATTTAACCCAGCTGTGTTTCAGATTTACTTACACTTTAGCATTAGCTGCATTTTTAGTTTAACAATGTTAAATAAATAATTCTGTAATTATTCTTTTTTCCTTTTGTTCTTTTCTTTTTATTTTCTCTTTTCGCTGAAGAATAAACTGGATTAGAGGAAGTGTGTTCTGTGTGTTGTGTCCATTTACATGCCCGTTACTTCCACTGTAGAACTACCAAATGACCAAATCTGATTCCCTGGGTTTCTGTCCTGTTAGCACCCCCTAGAGGACATGCATTGAAAAACACATTGGAGAGAATGCTGCTGTCTGATGTAGAAAACTATATCTATGCCTGCTATGTTGTGTTCAGGCCTTCATCTGCACGTTCGGTGCTTTATTCAGCGCAGTGTTTTGTGTGCCGTGTAAGACGAGGGGGAGGTTCTTTTCTCAGGGCGTTTCTCCAGCCCGGGCCCATGGCTGCTGTAGCGGAATCCATGCTGGTGTTTGAGGAGCTGAGGCCGACACGGCAGCCAGTGGAGGCAGCTGTTCTGCAGGGATCGCCTCGCTCTCAGCCTTCAGAGACTCGCTGCTGCATCAGGCCCCGGAGGTGCTCACAAATCCTGCATTGATTAAAGCAGGGTCCTGATCATATGGCAGACAAATGCACGTATTAAAGAATGCTACACATTCATCTTCAGAGCACTGCCGAGGGCTAAATGATACTGTTCACAAATAACAAATTTTATTCCAGGACATATGTTGCAACCCTGGGAGCTGATCATCTCTCCTGCTCTCGGTCCTTCAGATTTTTCGTAAGTTGTGAATTGCTGTTCTCAAACACTAATGTTATATTGGATTGGAGACTGGAGATTGAAATGGCCAGGTGAATGCTTTAGCAGAGGTATTTTTCTGCAAAAATATTGTGGAATGAGTTCCTGTCTCTCTCTGTCTTAGTAAGGAGTCTAGGAACCCTGAGACACAGTGCACTGCCCACCCCCATCAAATCTTTGTGGCAAACATGGAAACCCTGAGAATTGCGAAAGCCTCAGTTTGTCACAATGGGGAGGATGTCTTTGTAAGTCAGGTGGCGTCCTGCAAGGTTCAGTGGCGCTGCTGCTGGGTTTCTTTCAGAGGAGACATCCTTGCAGGTCATGCAGGGTGCACTAAAGGGTACTTTTTAAATCCTGACAATGTCACTGCATATCCTGATGGTGCCTGCTTGTTTTGGAGATCTCTGGCTGTTTTCCCCTCAAGCCATGTTTCAGAGTCTGGTGGTAAAATCTCACGTTCACTTTTTGGCAGGGTACCAGTGGCCTTAACATTTCATAATTATGGACACTACAGTGATAGATTCAGCTTTTTGTAAAATCATATCCAGTCCCGGGCCCGGCGTTATGGCGACGCTTAGGGATGCATAGCAACCCCAGACGGACCTCAGTGCACCCCCAGTTGTCTCCTTATATCCCCATGTCTACATCGTATTAATGGCTTTTTGTGTCACCCGTGAATTGCCTGTCTAGCCCTCTCCCAGTTTGTGGAGGTCAGTGACTTGCCCGTAGTCTTCAGACAGTTTTTGTTTGTTACAGTTTAATCAGAGGACAGCGTGTTTACGTCACCCTCCTCCATCCTTGAGCGCGGACTTGCGGAGCAGCAACCCGATATCAGAGCAACAAGCGGGTCGCAAGGAACCTTTTCCGCGCTGGGCAGGCGAGTCCAGTGCTGGAGATAATGTGTGCAACGCTAGAGGTCGCCTTCATGCTACACAGGTATTTTATCAACGTAGAACTAATGCAGTGAAGTTCTGCAGGGACTTTACCAAACGCATACAACGGGGAACTCTTCCAGCTGTCACCGATGAAACCGATACCGCTGCATTATGGGCAGCAAAGAGTGCAAAGCTCGAAAATCTGCAGCGCAGTGTGCCGTTATTCCCACGTTAGCATCCCTTAACCCAGGACTGTTACTTTAGCAAAAAGCGCTCGCATCTCTTCCTCTATGAAACGTGAGGAGATGCGGAAGAGACGAGGGGTAATGAGGCCCTTTTTAAGCTAAACACCGCCATTTCCGCGGGCCGTTCAGCGCGAATCGCCCGCCCTTCGGGACAGGTGTGTTTTAGCACGGAGTGTAGCGCATGCGTGTGAGACGCATTACGGCACAGATCCCTGAAACACGCTACCGCATGAGGATACAGCGGTGGAGACACAGGAAATGCGAAAGGTCCTCCTCCCTGCACCTACTCTGTGTGTGTGTGTGTGTGTGTGTGTGTGTGTGTGTGTGTGTGTGTGTGTGACTCGACTTTGCTCCTACGGCAATCAGTCATGGATTTCCGGGTCCCGGGGATGCGAGGATGTGGGAATTTTGGAGAGGAGGGGGGCAGAGGTGGAAGTTTTCGCCCCTCACATTTCTAGCTGTCCTGCGTCACGCTTTTAAGATATCCATCTCCCTTTGGAGATGGTGTAAAATTCCTTTCGTTCGAATGAAACAGTACACACTCAGTTAAGATGTGTGTGCGCAGTAAATGGAGTTTGTCGCTCCCCGCTGTTACTGTTAATGGTATGAGCCACGCGCGTGTGTCCCGCTGGCGACAGCGGGAAATTTGAGCGGGAGATCGGGGTGCAGACGCGCACATGGGACTCTGCTGGCCCGCTACACTCAGCTAAACCTGTCTGGACGACATTTATATGTATTCATTTGGCAAAAGCTTTTTATCCAAAGCGACTTACAAGTGAGATAGAGTACAAGACCGACGACTGCCACGTTTAGTGGCAATATTTAAGTATTTCGAATACACTGTAAAGCACTCTGTCTGTATATGCAGTGCTGATCATAGGTGGACACACCGGCTTCAGAAAGTAAAAGTCCTAACATGTATTTGTTCTAGCCATTCACTAAACAAGGTGATTTCACTAATTAGCTCCTCTACCTGGCTGAAGAGTTGTGCTAATAAAGTTCAGCTGGTGTAATGCATGAGTGGAACAAATACGTGTCAGGACTCTTACTCTCTGAAGCCGGGGTGTCCACCTCTGGTGCTGATATGCTGACTGTATTGCAACACGTACATTGGGCACAGAATCAGACTGACTGCACCTGCGCGGAGGCAGATGAACCTGCAGGATGAGGACGGCACCGGACCGGTGTCTGTGTGCGCCTGCGCACTGGCTCCGTCACCTGGCGCTCCGTCACCTGGCGCCCCGCCACCCCGCGCTGTTCGCCCCCGGTCCTGCCTCTGCGTGCTGTGTGTAACTCACTGGGTTTATATGCACGCTGTAAACGACCTCTGTAACGCACAGATCCACATACTGAGCTTTGTTTTTATTGTAGGTGAAACTGAACCATCGTAATATGGGTGGTAAGTAATGCATATTAAGATGGTTAAATCGAATCGTGATAGTTAGAGTTTAATGTTAGAGTCAAATGTTATCTCGCCATGTCTGGCTCTTATCACGCTATGTGCCGCGCGCTGGGTATATTATTCTGCAGAAACAAACATGGCGATGATTGCGCGCCAGTTTGCTGGTGACTCTACCGGAGGTTTTGGTAGCGTTTTCCAAGAAACTGTTGCATTAATGTGGTATTTCACTCCAGTATCTTTCATAATAAAGAAAGAATAGGAAACATTGTGTGCTTTGTGCTGGCATGACTCCAGAGTCGCCATTTCGAGTCTAAATGGCGTAAATGCGCTGCGCAATGAACAACCTGCAGGAGCAAATCACTATAAACTTTAAACTGTACTATTAACTACAAACTGTAAACTTGGTTGGATAAATGTCTAGACATCAAGTGATAAAGAGCTGGCAAGCTGATTGTGTTGTAGGCCTACCTGTGGCTAGTTAGCTAACAATACCTAGTCATCCTACAGTGTTAATCATATTTACAGTCATTTTATTTTATGCATTGAAACATTTACACTCCGTGGGCTCGTTTTCTAAAGTGGGGTTATGCAAAAGAACTGCATTAACGGCAAACAGCTGCAGTGCAACTGGGTTTGCTAACTAATGTAATGTAAGACAGGTGTGAAAGGCTCCATAAAGAAGCTGGCCGGCTGATGCGTCGCCCGCGGGCTAAACTGTATTTTTGCTCTCCAGCGTGCGACAGGATCCAGACCCACAGTTTGCCATCTCCAGCTCGTTTAGTTTACTTAGCTCGCATAAATATCCACTATCTTATATATACATTCTAATTTTACTTAATTAGAAATTTTACGTTGAATTTTTGTTCTGTCTTATATTTTATTTTAAAAACACTGAAACTCAAAATTAATTATTTTATGGTGACAGAATGGTTAGAAAATATTTTCAAGGAAAATAAAAAAAATTGAAATATGGTGTTTGCATAAGTATTCAACCTGCACATATTAATACATTTACATTTACATTTATTCATTTGGCAGATACTTTTATCCAAAGTGACTTACAAATGAGAATACTTAATATACTTAATGCTTAATATTTGATAGAGCCACCTTTTGCTGCAATGACAGTTATACGTTGTGGGTGAATGCTTATACCCAGAGCCGACCCGTGGCATAGGCGGTAGCCTATAGGCGAATGCTAGGGGCGCCCCAAATGAGGGAAGAGAAAAAAATTTAAACTTTTAATATTTTTTATTAATACTATTTTAATACTATTATTTCGAAATATTACAAAAAATCCCACAACAACATAACTACATGGCCTATTTTCTGGGTTGCCCGCAGCATAACCCATAATTGAGTGATGTTTACCTGCTCTTCTGGGCAGATTTGCTCCAGGTTGTTCAGGTTGGCTGTATGACACTTTTGGACCACAATTTTCAAACAATGCCACAGATTCTCAGTGGATTGAGGTCAGGACTCTGACTGTCTGTCAGTCACTTGACACTCCCACACTGTGCTGGATTTGAGGCTTCTGCTTCTGCTTGTGTTCAGATCTTTGGTGTAACACAGGAGTCTGCTTTACACAAACTCCCACAAATGAATCTGTTTCACTCAATGCAAGGAACTGTAAACTGAATCCATCCTCTGGCTTCTGGCTCTAGCATCCAGAGAGCTGGAACTGATGGAAGTGATTTCATAATGGTGGTTTCTTTGAAGCAAATGAAAAATTCAGCAGTAACAGATTTTCACAAATGGAATATAGGAATTGGTTGAGGTGATGTTTTAACACCAAATTACAAAAATGGAAAAAAGTCCTCTCCTGCCAGTGTTGCCCTTTCCATCCCTGCCAATGTTCTGGGAGATTTGTGCAGCGATTTGGGAAATGCTTTCCCTGTCGCCGCTTTGTCATTGTTCCATGTGACATCTGTGAAACTGCCTTAATCACAAAGATGCTTTCTGTGCAGAAAAATGCCAGTTTGTTGAAATACAAATCATATTCTCTCTGTGTCAGTTCATTTGGAAAAATAACTGTTATTCAGTGTGGTGATCAGTAAAAAAATTACAGTAACAAGCAAATACTTCACACAGGATATATTGGCTGATGGATTTTCTTTCCCACCATACAGGCATCTCTCCTTCTGCAGCTGCTAGGTTTATGATAAGGTTTAGGTCTAAAATCATCGAGAGGCTCTCTCTGCCGGTGCAGATAGCCGATTACCTTCTAGACAAAAAGGTTTTATCGGATGAACTTTACCAGCGTATCTGCGATGCCAGCTCCTCCCAGGACCAGGTGCGGAAGCTGTATCACGCTTCCAGTGGAAACCTTGCAAAGTTTCACTTTTACAAGGCCCTGGAAAAATGCGACCCTTTTCTCTTCAAGAGTCTGAGTAAATATCCTTAATATCTGTCATTCCACTGTCCTCTTCACAATTCATTTCTTGCCAGCCAGATAGCTGTTTTAAAATAGTGAATCATTAAATATTTTACTGAGGAAATTACAAAAATATCATTACAAAAATGCATATATATGCATATTTATTATATATTTATATATTCTTATTTCTGGTAAAAATAAGTGTCTGCTGATTATTAAAAACCCCTGTAAATAACCATGGCAACTGAAAAATATAAAAGTAACTGGCAGTCATGTTTCAACTTGTGGATCTTCACTTCTTTTCAGAGGCCAAAGAAAAGAAAAACATGAAGAAGAGGGAAGGATCAGCTCCCAGTGATGATCAGCCGTGTAAGTGTGCGTGAGCTGCAGGTGTTTTCAGCTCCTCACGCGTCAGTATGGGCTGAGTGTCCTGCTGAAGCGTGCAGTGAGGGATCAGTGCCAGGTGCAGGGGAGAGAGAGGCAGCTGCGGAGGGCAGTGAGGGATCAGTGCCAGGTGCAGGCGGGAGAGAGAGGCAGCTGCGGAGGGCAGTGAGGGATCAGTGCCAGGTGCAGGCGGGAGAGAGAGGCAGCTGCGGAGGGCAGTGAGGGATCAGTGCCAGGTGCAGGCGGGAGAGAGAGGCAGCTGCAGAGGGCAGTGAGGGATCAGTGCCAGGTGCAGGCGGGAGAGAGAGGCAGCTGCGGAGGGCAGTGAGGGATCAGTGCCGGGTGCAGGAGGGAGAGAGAGGCAGAGACTGCGGAGGGCAGTGAGGGATCAGTGCCAGGTGCAGGCGGGAGAGAGAGGCAGCTGCGGAGGGCAGTGAGGGATCAGTGCCGGGTGCAGGAGGGAGAGAGAGGCAGAGACTGCGGAGGGCAGTGAGGGATCAGTGCCAGGTGCAGGCGGGAGAGAGAGGCAGCTGCGGAGGGCAGTGAGGGATCAGTGCCAGGTGCAGGCGGGAGAGAGAGGCAGCTGCGGAGGGCAGTGAGGGATCAGTGCCAGGTGCAGGCGGGAGAGAGAGGCAGCTGCGGAGGGCAGTGAGGGATCAGTGCCAGGTGCAGGCGGGAGAGAGAGGCAGCTGCAGAGGGCAGTGAGGGATCAGTGCCAGGTGCAGGCGGGAGAGAGAGGCAGCTGCAGAGGGCAGTGAGGGATCAGTGCCAGGTGCAGGCGGGAGAGAGAGGCAGCTGCGGAGGGCAGTGAGGGATCAGTGCCAGGTGCAGGGGAGAGAGAGGCAGCTGCGGAGGGCAGTGAGGGATCAGTGCCAGGTGCAGGGGAGAGAGAGGCAGCTGCAGAGGGCAGTGAGGGATCAGTGCCAGGTGCAGGCGGGAGAGAGAGGCAGCTGCGGAGGGCAGTGAGGGATCAGCGCCGGCGGAGGTGGGAGAGAGAGGCAGCTGCGGAGAGCAGTGAGGGATCAGTGCCAGGTGCAGGCAGGAGAGAGACGCAGAGACTGTGGAGAGCAGTGAGGGATCAGTGCCGGGTGCAGGAGGGAGAGAGAGGCAGAGACTGCGGAGGGCAGTGAGGGATCAGTGCCAGGTGCAGGAGGGAGAGAGAGGCAGAGACTGCGGAGGGCAGTGAGGGATCAGTGCCGGCCACAGGCGGGAGAGAGAGGCAGCTGCGGAGGGCAGTGAGGGATCAGTGCCAGCCGCAGGCGGGAGAGAGCAGCCTCTCCTTCAGTCAGTTACAGCAGCAAAACACTGAATACAAATGACAACAGTTGTAAGATGTGGGACCAGAAATTGTGTGTTCAGAAGTGCTAAGCAAAGTAATAGCATATTTGGGTGTAGTAACATTATCTGTAGTGTAAATTGTTTACCTGCTGTCGCACTGGTTGCAGTCATGGAAACCCCTTCTCAAAATGTGTATGGTCTGTTTTCCAGGCCCACAGCACACATGCTGTAAAATAATTGCCAAATTTATTGTTTTCTCCTCTTTTAGCACCAGTTTAACTTCAAGCTAAATATTTATAGCTGTCTTCATTGATGAATAATATCATGCAGCTCGAACGTGCTGGTAGGTCTTGTCCAATGGCAAACACATGGTGAATTTGAAAAGGCAGTTAGCAATGCACTTTAGAGCAATGATTCTTACTGCATACGCACAACCAATAGGAAACCAGCTAGCATCCTCAAACACAGCACATTTAGCAATCTGTTGTGTGATGTCAATGGATTGTCCAGAATGCTTGTGGACTATGAGTGTCCATGTTTGAATGCTGTGAGTGTTTTGGCCTGGCTTTAATGCTTACCTTCTGAACACTGCTCCCAATAATGTTTTCCATGCATCTCACAGCCCTCCTTGACCCCTGTGTGAAGTCCCCACTGAGTCCTGACCCACAGTTTAGATGTAAAGATGATAGAAGTCACAGGTATAAAGCTGGGCTCACAGGTGTGACTTTACCCGAGTCCATGATGTCACCCTGCCCCTCTCTGTCCCGTGTAGCAGCAAAGAGGCCGAGGACCCAGGAAGCAGCAGCCACTGCAGCCGGAGCTGAGCAGAACCAGGGGAGAGAGGCCCGGAATGAAGGAGAACCTGGGTCCAGACTGAGTAAGCCCTCTGAACTCCCTGTATTTGCCCACAGTAAAGCATGACTGGTAACACCTTGTACATCGTTGCAGTCTGTGATCAGATTCAGTCCAACAGCCAACATCCTGGAGAGTAAAAATGATATCCTCCTCTTTCCTTTTCTTTAAGAATTCAGAACCTTCTCAGAGATGGAGGAGCACATTAAAGACCCAACCGTCAGAGAAGAGCTAATAAAAAAACTCAAGATGAAACTGGAGGGTGGGGAGGTGGAGAGACTCGAACGCTTATTAGCAGAAATGAAACTTAAAACCCCTGTATGTTTTGACCATAAGGCTGTGAGAGAAATTCAAACCAACCAGGTTGTGCGAGCTTTTCTATTACCAGGAGAAAAGAAAAAATTTCCCTTCTTAGTCACTAAACAGTGCTTTATTAAAATTAGAGGTTTAGCACCACAGGGTTCTAATGCTAAGGACCTGGCAGAAACGCAGGAGGGGCAGGAGTGGAGCCATGGTAATCCCCGAAATTCTGCAAACATCAAAAAAAATATCGCTCGCTGCCAAAACATGCTTTCTCCTCCTTCTGCTGAACCCTGCTCAGCGGTGCAGGATGCGAGAGCCTACAGCACCCCTATAGGCCAGGGCACTCCCTTTGGCTCTAATGCACACACGTTTTCCAGAAGGGAGCAGGAGGATTCTGTGACTGAGCTCAGTGCCAGAGGAGACAGTCTGAGCAGCAGTGGGTATGGTTCACTCATCCTCCATCCTACTGAAGAAGCTGCAGGAGAAGCCAGCTGTACAGGGCCAGCAACTCCCCCTGCTGCTAACCAACAGCTACCCCAAACTCCAGCAACTCCTCCTGCTGCTAACCAACAGCTACCCCAAACTCCAGCAACTCCCCCTGCTGCCAACTCACAGCTGTTTGGAACTCCTGCAGAAGGAGATGGATCCCAGCAGGTGTCTAATGGTGGAGTAATAGAAAGTCTGAGGACAGAGGATTCAAAACACAGAGGGGGAGAGTCACCTGCACTCTCAAACCGTGCAGAAGCTGTTATCAGCGCTGACCCAGAAGTGTGGGAGACTCAGACTAATGGAGACTCAGCTGTAGCTGAAGGCTGGCAGCCTTGTACAGCAGCAGAGCTCTCAGAACAGGCAGGAGGTTACCAGCATGATAATCAGTCAGCCGAACAGCTGCCTGCTCCTGTGATCACAGAGTGCAGTGGGCCATCTGCTGGGAATGCTAACGGACAGGACCAGCTAACACCAGCGCCTCCGGCCACCGTTACCGGCCCATCGAACGAGATGTCGGCGGCTCCAGATGAGGGCAGATTCAGCAGTGAAGCTGAAAAACCCAAGAGACGCAATAAAGGACAAGGGCGGCAGAAGAAAATACATTCTGAGGAAGAAGAGAAAAAGAGTGATGGTTTATGGCGGTGGGCCTTGAATCAGATCCCCTCTGGTGAGAAAGGAGGCAGTGAGAGGGAGAAGCTGGTGAATATCAGAGGTGCCCTCAGCATTGTAAACATCCAGGAGCACCCTCACTACCCTTTCCTGCGTGCTGAGCCCTGCCTGGTGTTTAGAGACCCCAAAAATCACAATAATCTCAAAATTATTGAAAATCAGGTTACCAGTCAGGGAGTCCAATTGAAGAGTGGCAAGTTAAAGTCAGAAGTGGAGTTTAAGGTGCAGTTCCACATGGCACTGTTTGGCATTTCTGAAACAGTTGTGCTCTTACCTGGTGGTGATAAGAAAGTAGTCCGAAACAATGGCTTTTTTGAAGAAACTGAGCAACACCTGCAGAGATATCTGAAGGAGCTTTTTTTACCTGTTTTTGCCTTCTTTAAGGACCTTCAGATGAAAAAAGCACTGTCATCAATCGATGAGTACCTGTCTAGGGACAGAGGTTTACCCACAGATCACAAACTTTAAGGCCAGTGGAGTTTAAATTGAGCTCTGGTGTTTTTAGTTCAGTTCAGAATAGAATAGAATACAATAGAATAGAAAGCCTTTATTGTCATTATACAAAGTACAATGAGATTTAAAGCTTCTCTATACAGTGCACACATAACTTAAACATAGGGAAATATACAATAAGACTAAGTAGAATATAAAACTATAAAAGTGTAAAATATAAAACTACAAACAACTGTACATAAACTCTGCAAAGGTTGTGCTAAAGTGACTGAGTGGCTAGATATGCAGTTTGGAAGGAGACAACTAAAACAGAATGTGCAAAAGGGCAGTTAACAGGTAGTTATGGTATAATAGTGCAAATCTGCTATGATAAGTCAGTGAAAATGTAAATGTAAGCCAAGCTTCGCTTTGCTGAAACACCTTTTTGCATCCTTTTCAGAATCTCAGCATTTCTGCTTAAGATGACTGCTACCTCAGCAGTGAAAAGCAAACCTGATCTCCCTTTTTAATGACTTCATTGGCTCCCATGTCTTTTTGAATCATGTCAGGGAAAGTATGGCTGTTAACTGAGTCAGATGAGAAATAGAGGAACCATCGGATGCAGAACAGTTATGCCTTCACCTGGGAATCGGAGTAAGGAAGGACCTACCTGGGAATTTACCCTGGACTGTCTGAGAAGCTGCTCCCAGTAACCAGCACTTCTGCCCTTTGTATCTGACCAGGAGAAAGACATCAGTTGTTTTATATTACTTATTCATGTCTGATTTGATCTGACCAGCCAGATATTTTTAGAGATAGATTTTTAGAGTAACTTTCAAAATTGTATGTTTTTAATGTTTGCTCTCACCAATACTATACACATCTTTGAGGATGAATGATAACTGTTGAAGAAATCAATGCAAATAAAAGTGAAAAGCTGAAATAGTTTTGTTAGTTTCCTTTTTGTTTCACGTTGTCTTGTTTAATGCTTCATTTATAGAAATGCAGCTGGGTATCCACAACAATTGTATTGTACTGTATACTATACAGTATGTACTATATATCCTCATTCTTTTGTGTGTGTGTGTGTAGTATACATAGTATATGTATGTGCGTGTTGTAGTACGTG
This sequence comes from Megalops cyprinoides, assembly GCF_013368585.1. Classification (NCBI taxonomy): domain Eukaryota; kingdom Metazoa; phylum Chordata; class Actinopteri; order Elopiformes; family Megalopidae; genus Megalops; species Megalops cyprinoides. The sequence continues at coordinate 648,014 of NC_050599.1, forward strand.
ACCCATTATTTAGCTAGTTCTGCCCACAATTAATTACACTTGGCTTAAGATTCCACTCGTCATTTTTGAGGTTGTAGGTAAAAAGGATAATATACTGATATATAACTCATACTGCTAACACATTCTCACTACACTGTTGAAGCTGAACGCAGGTTGGTCACGACGGGAGGGTAGCGGAGGAAACGGCGCTCAGATTAACGTTGATGTTACGGAGGCTTCACGCCGAAGATGGCTGAGTCTGCCATGCCTATAGGAACTCAACGCGTTGCTCAGTATAAAACCCCACTCTGGGTGTGAAATGCGTGACCCTCCCAAGCTAAGATCATCCGTTACTGATACATTCATCTTAGATTGTTATTTATTGGGTGAGGGTCTATGGTCCTGAGATAACGGGGTCTGTGATGGCTACGTTGTCGACAGTGTTTAAATCGTACCTGGGACACAGCAAGGCTTCTTCGCGTTTTTTCCACCAGGGGGCAACCCGGAGCAAAGATCGAGTCTACAGCAGGATTACAACATCTGGGCCCCTATTTATCAAGCTCCTGGGAGTAACTCCTGCGTGAGTCCTGCGAAACGCGCTTTTAGGAGTAAAAAAGTCCCACCTCGGAGACAGCAGCGGGACTTGCATATGACGCTTCCTACTCGTACTCTCAGCTGGGTGAAAGTGAAGTAAGAACAGCCGCAAACGAACGCTAGTGACATTTTCCCAGATTTTTCCCATGTAGGAAGTGGATGCAATCATTGAAAGCAGTTGTGTCATAGCACTAAAATTTGTGAACACGATCAACTAACATCTCATAAATGGAAATAAATGCCAGCAAATTAACAGGGACGGCCTCCATTCATTGCGCAAGATGTTATTATGCGGCTGGCGTTTCGGGGCTGCTGCTGAATTTATTCTTGAAGAACGTGAAGTTTCCCTTTCCAGCTGCCCTGTTCCCGTCTCCACAACACTGCGCGTGATCCTCTGAGCTCCATGGATGACAAAATTCATATATTAAATCATTTATGGGCTTCATACACTGCTATAAATACTGAAATGCTACAAAAATGTTTTTTTTTTTTCTTGTCTGAAATCGAGATTAAGTGTCGGCATTTTGCTAAATTCTTTCTGTGTTGCCGTTACTCTTGAGAAGCGCTGAAACGCTGTAGCGTTCACGCCGCAGGGTCAGATGCTGGCCAATGAAAACTTGTCTTCACTTTTGGCTTGAATGAATCAGGATCGCGTAAGCTGTGATTGGCTACCGATGCTCATGAGCTGGCGCAATGTGAGGTTGTTGCCATTGAAGAATTTCCAGAATTGCTCACCAGGGGAGCGATGGGACACGCCCCTCACTATAAATACCCAGACCTGCCGCGATGTCCGGAACGTGGAAGATTGTTTATCAGGCAGCGGTTTCGGCTGGTGCGTCGGAGCATCGCTCCCGTTTGCACACGTTCGTTTGTTTTGGAAGTAAGCATAAATTGATTTCGCGTCAGTACAGGATTGCCAGCTCGTTTTGAAGGTCGCACTTTCCGAGGACAAAATAGGCTACCCCAGGAGGCGGTGATTCTGAGCACCGCAGGTGCCGCTTCATGTCCGTATATCACGCCCAGGTGTCCCGGTGAGCAGGCTACATGCTTTCTTTTGTCATTGTTCTTTGTGATAATATCGCCACGCTTTGCGCCTGTCTTTCTCCCGTTGCTAACAATTCCTCACCCTGCACATATGTTACCTTCAAAGTCGTTATTTTAGCTTACTGTTTGAAAAATGTTCTTGTCGTCGCTTTCATATTATCATCACCATCATAGAGGCTTGAGGATGAATGACGTGAAACTGGAGAGGAATCAGCTCTGCTGATTACCGTCGGTGACTCTCGTTTCCAATACCTGGTGTTTTCACTGTAATGCAGTTTCACTAGTAATGCAACAGAAAGGCTTTCAGGTGAGACCAATGTATCCTGCTCTTGTGGGCATTGTTAAATTTGAATGGATACACTTCTGTTCTTTCGTGCTGGTAGTCGCTCTGGGTAAAAGCCTCTGCTACATTAATGTAATGTGATGTAATTAAAACTGGGATGTGTGCCTGAAAAGTCGACACAAACGCTTCATGTGTGCGAGGGGAATTTCGGGCTGTCTTCCCTCTTCGGTCTCTCCTCTCAGCCGGAATGACCGTACAGGAGAACATCCAGCCCACGCCTGTCGCAGGGCGTCCATCGGAACCCAGGCGATGCCTTCAGTATTTACCGTCTCGCCGGACTCGCTCGTTCGCTCTTTGTGCCCGATCTGATGTTCACGGTTAGCCTTCGTGGTTCTTGAGGCTGCTAAAATATCTGCCAAACGTTTTCCCATTGCCAGAGTATTGCTCCATTCCTCTCTCTGCAAACAGACAGTAAGGTGCTGTCCGTTACGTTGGAGGAGACTGTAACTGGCACGTCATGCTCAACTGTCTGATTTGAACCTGCCTCTCTCTCTCTCTGCCTTCTGCCTCTCTCTCTCTATGCCTTCTGCCTCTCTCTCTATGCCTTCTGCCTCTCTCTCTATGCCTTCTGCCTCTCTCTCTCTCTCTCTCTCTCTCTCTCTCTCTCTCTCTCTCTCTCTCTCTCTCTCTCTCTCTCTCTCTCTCTCTCTCTCTCTCTCTCTCTCTCTCTGCCTCTCTGCCTCTCTCTGGCCAACATCTATTCTCTGCTCTGTTTAGCTGTGATATCCAGTCAGTTTAATAATTGTATTATGGCAGACATGGATGGATGGAAGGAGTTTTCTGTGCTACACTTTTCCAGTCACATACTTTAGGTATTTCCATTAAAAACAGCGTTGCTGGAAGGAGCGGTGAGGCTGCTGGTTGATTCCCCCTGCTGCTGCTGGACCTTTGGGCAAGGTACCCAGAAATGCCTCAGTAAATATCCAGCTGTGTAAATGGATAACGTTTGAAAAAATTAACCAAGATTTTAAATTGCTCTGAGAATGTTCCTCAGAGGGAGTGTAAACGTCATTCTACAGCAATGGCTTTGAGTCTCTGGTTCCCTCTGGGTGAGGGTGAACTCTGCCCCTTGATCTCTTATGGGAAATGATGTTATTGTTAGAGGAGCAGGATGTTTATGTGGACCCTGAAGATGACGCTGTGTGTTTATCTGACTGCTCGCTATCAGTCCACTCTCTCGTTCCCTCTCTCACAATTTTACACGCTTTTCCCCTCCTTTTTCCCTTTCTTGCCCCCTGTTTCCACCCATTTGTGTTATTAATAGTTTCTGCTGTATAAACCCAGAGAGGATGTGCTGGGAATCTTTCCACCTACCACTGGCGGCTTTTATATTGGGGTTTCCTGTAAATTCTTCCTGGAGCTGAGTGGATTATGAGCTCGCTAGGACTGTCTCTGTGTCTCAGATGAGCTTGCTCGTACGCTCTCTTGGATGAGCTTGCTTGGGTCATATAGTCTCTTCATCTCTACCTGTGTTTAAGTGCAGGGCAGCAGTGTGATCTCCTGACCTGATGCATGAAACCCTTTTTTCAAAAGCCATCTGCAGGACTACATACAGTTTCTCACTTCTGTTTGTGGTGACAGTGGCTACCACTGACTGACAGTGGCCCTGAAACTGCTCTGTTATTTCACTCTGGTCTCCTCTTGACCGTGTGTGTGTGTGTGTGTGTGTGTGTGTGTGTGTGTTGGGGGTGCCATATACAGCACAGAGGGAGACGGAAGGCACCAGGGTGGGTTTTCAGCCGTGCATGTAGGGGATGATCAGTGTGGCTCATTGGAGGTCTTCCCAATGAGGGCAGCATTGATGCTATACGCAGGACTGGACTCTGATTGCAGTGACCAGAGGAACAGGACTTATTATCTTAAATCTGTATATCGGAGAGAAAGGTGGCATGCTGGCACTGTGCACTTGACCTGAATGAGTTCAGTGAATTTAAATCTGTAAACTCATCCCTACAGCTCAGGTTCGACCCTGACTCTATTTCAAATAAAATCCATCATTTGTACAACATGAAGCTTGTCTAATAAAAACTTAATAAACATTATAACATGAATTGATAAACAGGGATAGAATGTTCCATTTACAGTATAATCTGGAAGAAAAGTTTCTTCCAGCAAATATTGTGATTTTATTTCCTGTGTTCTGTCCTCATGTGGTCCAGATCCACTGATCCTCTCTGTCTCTGTCTCTGTCTGTGCCTCTTCTCTCCTCTCCCTCTCCCTCTCCTCTCCTCAGCTCGGTTTTTGCAGCCGGTAGGGAGATGACCCAGGAGATGGTGAAGGATCTGCGACTCGGAGCCAGGGAAGACCGGGCCTCCTATCAGGTGTGTGTGTGTGTGTGCGCATGCATGCATACGTGTGCATGTGCACGTGTGTGTAAGCAGTGGGGAGCACATCCAGTCCGTAACGGAATCTGTGTGGGGACCCACTTTTTAAACTGTGCCTGTGTGCAGAGTGATGCTGATCAGTTGTGGTAGGGGTGTGTAACAGTTTTAACTTCCAACCAGAGAGTAACCATCTTAGTGCATCACGTCCTATACGTCACCAATGTGTGTTTACTCCACCCTAATATAAAAATATACCGGGGAGAGGGAGACCAGGGCTCTCTCCACAGGGCGTGGCCACTCCACACCCCTCTTTCTTCAGGAGGGATTTGGGCTGAAGTCCAGAACTCTGTTTTAAGATGCATTGCTTCATTGTAATGTTATTTTTGATCCATAAAATAAGATTTATTTTAGAATTCTGTGCTTTCCCTTTCTGTTAAGGCCTCTGTAAAACAGGGAGAGTGTCTGGGTGGATAGATGGAATCTTGTGTTATTAGGAAGGGACTTGGGAAGATGAATATGTGTCTGAACTCCTGCATCCTGAACGCATGAGAGAAGATGATATTTAAGCGTGTTTCGGGCGTGTCCGAATGCGCATACATGCACACTTGCATGTAGTAATCTGCGTCACTCAGAGTTCCACTCACACAGCAGCTGTGCCCTGGCTCTCCCTCTGCATCCTTCACAGGGGGGGCGGGGGGGGGGGGCTCAAGGTCTCCGGCTGTTTCCCCCTCTCCTCACGCTTCTGTCACCATTTTACACCTGCTTCCTTCCCCCCTGAGAAAGGGGGGGGGGGGCAGGAGGGGATCCACGCCAGTGACCCTAAATATAACGACCTCTTTCCGACGGTGTTGGGAAGGGTCGGTGGGTGTTAAGCCCGTTAGCAACCTGCCTCAGGTGTGCGTGTGTGCACAGACATGTTTGTGTACGTGTGTGCGCGTGCGGACCTGTGTGTGTGTGTGTGTGTGTGTGTGTGTTTGTGTACGTGTGTGCGGACGTGTGTGTGTGTGTGTTTGTGTATGTGTGTGCGCATGTGGACTTGTGTGTGTGTTCGGTTTTGAAGACATTTTATCTGCATGTCTGATTCAGGCCCACTGATCACTCCTGCATGAAAGACACAGTTAAATCATATCATTGAGATCTGTGCTTACAAGCTTCCATGGACCAGATCTGTGATGTAGTTTTAAGAGCTTTGGACAGTGACCAGAGAATTATATGTCTATTATGTGTCTGCTATTATTCCCTTGAATGGTTACCAAACATTCTCCAGTAAAAATCCAGTACAAATTTAAGAAATGCAGATCATCTCAGAAAAGTTGACAAGCTGATAATCCAGTGTAATAGAATACATGCATTCATTCTGCAGATAAGACTGTTGGTTGGTCTGGACCTCTCTCTCTCTCTCTCTCTCTCTCTCTCTCTCTCTCTCTCTCTCTCTCTCTCTCTCTCTCTCTCTCTCTCTCTCTCAGACACACACACACACACAGACATGCTGCTTTTTGCCTCTGCCTAAGGAGCTGTGCTATGTGACTCATGTCTGCATTTGAGGTCCCTGGGCAAGGACATGCTAACACAACCCGGGGGGGGGGGTCGGTCATGCCACCTTCTGATAACCTTCACACAGGCTGTGGGAAGCACTGTAAGTAGGAAAGACAGGGCTCCTCTGGGCTGTGTTACAGAGATACTGTATCTTCTCAAGCGTTCTCATTCTGTCTCTGTCTTTCTCTTTTCTTCCTTCGTTATTTTTCTTTCTCTGGCCTCATACTTTCCACCGGCTGTCTGCCCAGACTGCAATCTCACATCTCTCTTTCTCCCTCTCTCTGTCACTCAGAATAGGCTAAGAATAGGCCTGATAACAGAAAAGGTGCTTTTCTCAGGGTCTGCGACGACAAGGGGAAAAGCCAGTGTTTTTCCGGGTGCTGAGATGGAGACAGAGACAGACAGGGTGTTGGGTCCTCCAGGTCTGCTGCTGTTCTCAGCTCTGCTGTGCAAACGCTCCCATAATACTCCTGCTAATGCTGCTGTCTAAAGCGCACCAACGTCACTGGCAGCTGCTCTGTGAAGCTGGGGTTTTAACTGTATGCGCTTAAACATTCAGTGTTGGGGCAATTCTATCAAACCAATATTTTTCCATGAATCTGTGGGTTCCCCTCTTTCTCATGAGTCAGTGCGTAGTGACCTGACAGCGTTAGCATTAGCATGCTGATTCCCTCTAGTTGAGTCTCTGCTGAACTAGTGGATGCAGACCAACTCTTTTAGATGCTCTGTCTCTCAAATTCAGATGCGCTGTTGCTAAGGAATGTCTCTCTGTGTCTGTGTCCCACTGTCTGTGTCTGTCTTTCTGTCTCTGCATCTGTGTCTCTCTGTCTGTCTGTCCCTCCAGCAGATCTTCCCGGACGCCTCAGACCTGAAGCGCTGCTGTGCGCTGCTGGAGCAGCTGCCGTCCATCGTGGTGGAGCCCCCAGAGGGGGAGGTGGAGAGCGGAGAGCTGCGCTGGCCCCCTGAGGAGAAGGAGAAGGAGGAGGAGGAGGAGAGGAAGGCCGGGCAGCCAGTGCAGAGCTCCTAACACTGACGACTCCTTGCAGGCCTACACATGGACAGACGCACACAGACATGCACAGCGCCCACTGTGTGTCTGAGAGAAGGACACAGAACATCCTGTCACAGAAAACATTTCAGCCACACTCAGTGCGATGTCCTCCATGGGTATTCCTGCGCTCAGGATCTGCACTGTATGAGCGATGTCCTCCATGGGTATTCCTGCGCTCAGGATCTGCACTGTATGAGAATGGAAGGTCTGAGTCAGTGTGTGAGTCTGTGTCTGCTGCTGTGTATAATTTCTGTGTAGATGGCATTTGGATTAACGTCTGCAGAAGTGTCTGGAGCTGGAGGAGCTGGGTTGTGGTTTGGGGTGAATGAGCGCAGGGAAGATCATGTGATCCCATGTCAGATAATGAGAGAAGCTGTGCTTCCAGCAAGCCTTTCCCAACCCCGCCAGCCCTCTCTGGGCATGCTCAGTGCTGCTGTGGCGGACTGAGTTTGCCCTGGGACTGTGACACTGAGCACATTTCCCTCATGGTGTCATTTTTCCCTAATGCTTTGCTTACCAAAGCCTGACAGGTTGAGCTATGCGTTTCCCTTCCCTGAGAGAGAGAGATTTTTGAAACATCGAAAGTCTTTATATAATCATTCAATTAAGAGGTCTCCAAAACTGAGAGCGCAAGAGAGAATGAAGTGGAGAGATTTGTGCTCATCGCTGCTTTGGTAGTTCTGTTTTTGTTTGTCCTACCAGTAAAGCAGCACTGAACTGAACTGAACTGAGAGAGAGCAGTGTGTGAAGTGAAAGCACCTAACCATGGAAAGTGTTTGGTTTAACTTATCAAGTATTTTTATCAACTGCCATGCAAGTGGCTCCAGGTTTTTACCCATGCAGTTATATGAAGGTAATGTGAAATATCTCTCTGCACTGAAATATCTGCTCTGAACTGAAATGTCCCCTCTTCACTGAACTATTCCTCGCCTCTGAAATGTCGTCTCCTCACAGCCTGAGGCCTGACCCTGCTTTGCTGTAAGTTCATTAAATTCTGAAGAGGGGAAAGGGAGACAGGACAAAACCTCCAAAAATGTGCTTCAAAAATCATTCTCCTAACATCTGTGTTTTAAATTACTCAATTTTAAAAGAAAGTGGATATTTTAATATATTTTACAATATTTTCACTCTTATAAGAAAACAGCATTAATGTGATGCTTGTTTTACTCCGTCATGCTGATTGGCTCACTGCTGGTGGCACAGCAGATCTGTCAGGCTTTGCCTTTCAGTGCAAGGCTGTTTCCCCAAACCTCTGCGCGTCAGTTTCTGGGAAGGTGGTTTATCAATGTCTGAAATTACTGGATAATAACCAAATTTTAAGGATCAATTTATCATAGATGCCATGATGACCTTCAGCCCCCCAGGTTTTACCTTTCAGTGTGTTTTTAAAAACACTAGAGGAAATGTTTTTAAAAACACTAGAGGTAGCTTGTCTACCCCCTGCGCGAATGTTTCCTGTACAGGTGTGTGTACCTGGCTGTGCTCATTGTAAAGCTGCAGCTTTCAGGCAATCAGTAGGCTCCTGTTTTACAGTGTCAGTGTTGGTCAGTGCTGGTCAGTGTTGGTCAGTGCTGTGGCTGAAGCGCAGATGGTCAGTAGGCTCCTGTTTTACAGTGTCAGTGTTGGTCAGTGCTGGTCAGTGTTGGTCAGTGCTGTGGCTGAAGCGCAGACGGTCAGTAGGCTCCTGTTTTACAGTGTCAGTGTTGGTCAGTGTTGGTCAGTGCTGTGGCTGAAGCGCAGACGGTCAGTAGGCTCCTGTTTTACAGTGTCAGTGTTGGTCAGTGTTGGTCAGTGCTGGTCAGTGCTGTGGCTGAAGCGCAGACGGTCAGTAGGCACCTGTTTTACAGTGTCAGTGCTGGTCAGTGCTGGTCAGTGCTGGTCAGTGTTGGTCAGTGCTGGTCAGTGCTGTGGCTGATGGGAAATCCGCTCTGCCCTCTGCATTTATCTGTGTCTGTGTTTCCATCGCTTTCCTGCTGTGAAGCAGAGACTGTAAATAAAGCTCTGAACGTTTCCAGCGCGGCGTTGGTGGATGCTGCTGCCCGGCGGTGTGGATGTGGAACGGGAGGAGTCTCAGTCCTCCTCTCCCTCCCTTTCTGTCTATTCCTCCCTGTCTTTCTCTCTCTCTCAACTGCATCCCTCTCTCTGTTTACATTCGCACACACACCACACACGTGACTGCAACCCCCTCCATCTACTCTGAGGCACCTTATGACCCTGTCCCCTGAAACAAACGCAGGTCCTCCCTCTGCCATTCTGCCCCTCCCCCCGCAAACGTGCATGCACAGACGCAGACACCAGGTCACATTATTGCTGTGCTTATTGAGTACTGTAGGAACTACAGGACATGAGAATTGCCTGAGCAGGAAATGTTATGTAACTTTACACAGTGGACTATAAAGGTTTGCACACAATTTACAAAGAGCAGCATTCTGTAACTTTGCAGACACTCTGTGTGTGTGTGTGCGTGTGTGTGTGCGTGTGTGTGTGCGTGTGTGTGTGCGTGTGTGTGTGCGTGTGTGTGCGTGCGTGTGTGTGCGTGCGTGTGTGTGTGTGCGTGCGTGTGTGTGTGTGCGTGTGTGTGTGCGTGTGTGTGTAAAAGGAATATTCTGTGAATTCACCATGAATTCGGCCATGTGTGAATTCACCCCCCCCCCCCATCCCCCCATCCTCTCAGGAGGAAAGGCTACAGGGAGTAAAAATGTCTCAAAACAAATAACTGTCAGATTCTTTCCAATACCTCTGCGGTTAATAGGCTATTTATGGACTCCTTTAAAAATAAGCCTAAATACTGAAAGGCTGCAGCTATAGACATGCATTTAACCAGAGCAGAGCACAGATCATGTCTGTCCTCACAGTAAGGAGCTGACCAGTCTGTGCACACCGTCAGCCAACTCTCTGACGCTCACTCAGTCACGCTAATCCACGCCGATTTGCTTTGGGACGGTGAGCAGTCAACAGGAGGTCCACGACAGAAACCGGGGTGGGATGTCATTTAACTGACAGAAAACAGAACAAATTCAACAAAAAGAAAAACATTTTAGGAAGAAAAAGGAGCATAGGGCAAAGACCTGAGATGAACAGCTTGCAAAAGGGTGCGTCTTTAACCTCCCACGCCAACAGCGCCCCCTGGTGACCCTGCGGCTGCTGTGCTGTGTGCTGTGGAGAGGTGTGAGTCTGCAGCTCAGATGGTGGCTCTGAAGACCAGAGGTGAGTGATCAGGCTCATAACATATTCATGTGTAAACAATCAGAAATGGTGGCTGTAATTTATGCATTATGATCAAACTCCTGGATGTGTTTATGCACTTTTTTACAGCATATGCTTGTAAGACAGTGTTTCAGGAAGGGCTGTCTGATGCACGGAGCCTGTGAAACAGGCCCGCATCTTTGCACCCTATCATTAGATTAGAGGCAGAGGAAGGGGGTGTGTGGTGATCTGGCAGGAGAGAGAAGGGCAATGCAGCACACAGCAGAGGTGCAGACGTGTGCTTTGGTCAGGTGGAGGTGTAAAGGTGTAAAGCAGGCTACACTGCAGACATGCCCAGGCATCGGCTGCTGGGCTTCCTGCCGGAGCTGTCCGCATGGCACATTCCTGACATCAGTGTCTCTCCAGCTGAAAATGTCCCTGGCTTTGTTTCCCAGGAGGCACCAGGTCAGATAATGTTTACTCTTGATCCAGTAAACTGTATTAACATTATCTGAGTCTTAGTTCTATGAAACATTCATGTTAAAAGGTGAGAGTGTGATCAGCTCACAGCTGCTGCAGGACAGGACACCAACAGCCTCAGCTGCACACAGGCCCTCCCCCCTCCCCCTCCCATATTCACAGGGACCGAGAGAGGGACAGGAAGGACTCCTCTCAGAGGGAGGGGACAGGGAGAGGGACAGGCAGGACTCCTCTCAGAGGGAGGGGACAGGGAGAGGGACAGGCAGGACTCCTCTCAGAGGGAGGGGACAGGGAGAGGGACAGGAAGGACTCCTCTCAGAGGGAGGGGACAGGGAGAGGGACAGGCAGGGCTCCACAAGTGTCTCTCAGCTGGATGTTTTATTGATAAATGACCATGACAGAAAAGTCAGCAAACCAAAACCTCTTCTTTCACTTAAATTTTACCCAGAAGGAAAAATAGAGATGGTGATTATAATAAGAAAAAATACTCATACCAACTAATAATTGTAATGGCAAAAATATTAATAATAAGCAAAAAGTAAGACCATTTTTCCACCAAATACACAATGACCTCGGTAGGTGACTGCGTGCCCTGTGGTCTGTAAAGGAGGCCTGGACAGGGTGACCATGGCGCAGCCTCCTTTCCATTCCAGACAGTGGTGAAACCGTGGTGAGTCCACTCTTTATATCACTCACTTCACTCTGCCAGACGCTACATGCTCTGACTGCACACACTCAAACACACTGTCTCAGAGTCTGTTTAAACGGATGAGCACCAGCACTGCAGATCCACTCTTTAGCAGGAAGTTGAAGTGTGTCCTCTTCACTCCCCAGATCAGAGCAGTTTCAGAGCAGCCCCCCCGGCAGCCATGTTTAACCCCTGCGGAGAGTGGAGGAGCAGGCACCCCCCCCCCCCCCACCCGAGTCTGCAACTACATCGTCTAATATAAACACTGGCACACTGTGTGTGCAAAGAAGGCCTGTCTCTCTATGCAGCTCTGCATACACACCTGCAAACGTGTGTGTGTGTCTGTGTGTGTGTGCGCGTGCGCATTTCACTGTGCGGGTGCGTGTGTGTGTGTGCGTGCGTGCGGGTGAGCGTGTTTCTTTGTGCAGGTAAGTGTGTTGGGAGCCCTGTGTTTCACTGTGAGCATGGGGCATCTCATCATCACATGCAGTTCCACCAAAGGAACCCAGTGCAGTGGGCCATCGTTACTGAAACTGCCTAATGAACCTGTGAATTCTCACAGACCAGACAGGTTCAGGACAGTAGGAAGTTTAAAGGTTCACACACCTCCTTTCAAAAACATTCAGAGAAGTTGTAACTTTAAAGGTATGTTCACTCCCTAATTCCTTCTCACAGACCACCCCTGCTGCGTGCCTGACTGTGTGTCAGTGTGTGTTTACCTGTGTGTGTCAGTGTGTGTTCACCTGTGTGTGCTTACCTGTGTGCATTTACCTGTGTGTCAGTGTGTGTTTACCTGTGTGTGCTTACCTGTGTGTGTCAGTGTGTGCTTACCTGTGTGTCAGTGTGTGCTTACCTGTGGGTATTTACCTGTGTGTGTCAGTGTGTGCTTACCTGTGTGCGTTTACCTGTGTGTGTCACAGTAGCTGTGGTGGGCGTCACTACGGGAGTGTCTGTATGACAGGAAGCTGCAGTGAAGGAGAGGGTGAGACAGACAGACAGACAGCCCTGGCGGGGGGGAACGGGGTGTAGCCGATGGCGTAGGGGGCCGGGGGGGGGGGGGGGGGGGGGGGGGGCTCAGGAGTTATCAGATGGGACGTGCTCCTCGAAACCCTCGCTCTCCCTCACTAGCGCCCTCTCCAGGATGACACGGCCCTCCTTGTAGCGCTGGCTGTCCTCTGTGGCGAACTCATAGATCCAGCCCAGCTTGCTGTTACAGTTCTTACAGCTGACATCACGCACCATGTGCCTGCCAGTCAGCATCACGCGGTCCTGCACCTCGCTGTACTGCAGGTTCACCACCTGGGGGCGACAGAGGGAGAAACCTGCTCATTTCAGCTCTTCATTCATCTTCACTGGTTCCCTCTCACTCATTATCCAGCCCAATGACCTGCAGCATTGTTCTGCAGTGTGAGTCCCAGGCAAACAGCAGAGGGACTGTTTCCCCTGCAGGTCCATCCTGCTCCAGGAGGACAGAGTGAAAGATCCCTGCAGCCCGACACAGCACAGCTGCTGCGCTCGTCCTTATTGGCCGGACGAGACTCTTGCAGCTGTCCTGAGTGGCTCAGAGAGAGCTGGAGGGTGGAGCTTCTGAGACCACCATGGGGGTGCGACAGGCCCTGATACTGGGGGCCTTGGGTTGCCCCTGGGGGGAGCAAGGGCGTGTTGTGGGCAAAAATACTGATCCGTCGATGCAACAGCTCTGAGCTTCACTAATTTCTGCATTCAGCATTGAAGTGATACCAAGCTGTCTGTGCATTTGTTATGAAAATTGAGTTCATTTAAAACTGTCAATTACTAACAAAAAAAATCTTCCCTTTATGTCCACACACACACGCACAAACGCAGGCACACGCACGCACGCAATCACACACACACACGCGCGCACGCATGCAGGCACACTTCACGCACGCAGGCACACACACACACTAATGGGCTTTACACAATAATACTGTCCATGAATTTATTCAGATCAAATGTCATTTTCAAGACCAATCACTGATCTAAAAACACCACTTAAAAACGGGTGCTGGAGAGCAGCTCCAGAGAGGAGGAGCGGCTCAGGAAAGGAGCAGCGGCTCAGGAAAGGAGCAGCGGCTCAGGGGAGGAGGAGCGGCTCAGGGGAGGAGCAGCTGGACAGCCAGTGCAGACATTTCTGCAGCCTCTGACAGCAGCTGGGGGGAGAGGGCAGGTCCCACGGTCATCTGGTCACCATCTGATGAGAGGTGAGTGTGTGTGTGTGTGTGGGCTGGGTAGCTGGAGTACCTGTGTAAGGCCCCTGTCATGTGGGCGTGTCAGTGAGTGATGTAATAGGGTGTGGCGGCGTGGGCGGGGCTTGCCTTGTTGAAGAGGAAGGCGCGGCCGGTGGCTCCAGTGAAGCGCGTGGAGATGAGCTCGGACCGGTTTGTCAGGATGGTGTCGCAGTTGGCACAGGAGAAGAGCCTTGTCCCTCCGATGTGGTCCAGGAAAATCCGCCCCATGGCGCACTGCAGCTGGGACCAACTGCAAAGCATGATGGGAGGACCATGATTCAACCACCCTCGCTATGGTCCAGAGCTCAACCTTGCCCAAGGGTACAGCAGCAGTGCCCCCACGGAGAATCAAATCAGCAACCTTTCGATTAGGAGTCCTGGTCCTTATTATAGTCCTGGCCAATATTAGAACCCCGTTCACATGAGTCAGCAAAGGTGTCCTACAAAAACAAGATTCTTCGAAGAGCAAACGCGGATAATTTTACGGCCAGGCTATAAGAGATTTGGAGTAAAGTCAGTGCGACAGAACTGACTTATGAGGCAAACCGCAAACGCGTTGCCACCAACTGCGCAAACGCTGGCGCTTCATCAGCTTGGAGAAGAAGAAGTAAAAAGCATTACTGCATTTGATCTGACAACCCACGCGATTCACGCAGGACAGGCAAGTGAAGAGCCGCTGTTCGGTCACTGAAAATCTCTGCATGACGTTACACGCCACTTTACACTGTTTGTTGTGTCAATGCTTGGGACGATCAAGGACTCTGGAGTTCACCGCTGCACGAAAGCCACATTCTCCGCAACACGACGCAACCAGAGAGGCGCACAAACCTGAAAAATATAGTCTGATATTGATGCGGCATTTGGGCAGGTAATCAGTGATATAACGCCGTCTAATGAAATGGGATGTGTGGTGCATTACAAGCTAGTTCAGCCTGCAGAGTCAGCAGGTCAACATGGAAAATACACATTTTTATGTCGAGTACACTGCTAGACAGCAGCATGCTATTTCAGTGTTAACGGAGGCGAGAGTGCAGTCAGAATAACAGCCAAATGAGATTATCTGGCTCGCACTTCCACTTGCTGACGGACAGCGCAACGCTGCCTACCGACGCGAAATGCGGCTTAACTTCACGGGAAGTGGCTACATCAGCCGGTCATTCAGTAATCCGCAGGGAGCAGCACGTCTGCTTTGCCTAATGTCCGGGTGGAACTCACTTAAAATCACATTTCAGTCACACCGGCCCCCTGTTTGCAAAGACGACTTTTCACATGAACCGTGCGGCCGAACCAACGCGCAGAGTCCGGAAACAACACAACTCTATTTAAAGTACCGCATTATGTCCCAATGCAAAGGCAAACACCCGACAGATAATGCTGGAATCGCCCACCCCCGCCGCCACCAGTCAGCCATACATTCAGTAACCAGATCAGGTCATTTTCTACCCCGAACCCGACGGGTTACGGACGGTGTTTGTTGACACCAAACCCTCACCAATCTCTCCGTCCGTCTGTTGCGCTCTGGGCTTCTGTGTCACCGCCGATGTGTCCTTAAATGGTCGTTTTCTTTGGAAGACTTCGTCTGTCTCTCTTTAGGGCGCTTTCCCTTCGTTTTCTCCTCTTCCTGGCTCTCTTTTGCGTGTTTGGGTGTCAGTGTCGCGGTTTCTGCGCTGTTTTCTCTCTCGCAGCTGTTTCCCGCAGCCTGTGTCAACATCCGCTACGTTGCGCTGCGCCGCCTCTTCCATCAGCTGATCACAGGCTCTTAAAGAGAGAGAGCCACGCTTTGTGGAAATCGTCAAATTTTCCATGTTTTGTGCGCTAAAAGTATGTGAACGAGGAGATCTGAATCCCCATAAGCTTTCAACATCGTCTAATTTTAGTTTAAAATTTCCCAAAGACCGTTGCTAGGGGCTTTGCACTCCTAAACCTTAGAGCTGTGTGTGTGTGGAGTTAGTGATCGATTGGAACAGTTTTCATAATAGCAGTATCCTCACACATCCAAATGAAACATATCATGAAGACTGAATATAAAAGCAAAATGTTTTTTGCCTCACTTGAAAGGAAGTTGGTGCCTGACAACACTGTCTGCAGTTACTCAGTGTGAACACCAGGGGGCAGAAGAACATTCCTGAGATAAACAGATAGTTTTCACCCGTTTCAAAAAGTGTTAATGAAGCAAAGGCTCTAAAACATCAACCTCCTCTGCAGAACTTTGAGCATTTTATTTTACTTTCATTACAAATCACAAAACAAAGCTGAAGTGCTGTGAAGATGCTGTATGTCCGGCGTGTTGCGTTCTCCATCCCCTCCCTCAGAGGGCACGACACACGTGTAGGATCTCTCTCTCTCTCACACACACACACACACACACACACACACACACACACACACACACATGCGGTTTAGAGACGTCAGACGCACCTGACAGCAAGTCTGAGGGCTTTGGGGAAGCTTAGAGAGGGACAAGCACACGCACATGAGAGCACACACAAATCAACCCAACCCTCACCCTAACCCTAACTCCTACCTGTAACCCTAACCCTAACCCTAACCCTAACCCTCACCCTAACCCTAACTCCTACCTGTAACCCTAACCCTCACCCTAACCCTAACTCCTACCTGTAACCCTAACCCTAACCCTAACCCTCACCCTAACCCTAACTCCTACCTGTAACCCTAACCCTAACCCTAACCCTAACCCTCACCCTAACCCTAACTCCTACCTGTAACCCTAACCCTAACCCACACGCTGAGATTTGATGATCCATCTGACCCCGGGGTCATAGAGCAAAGAGGTGCTGCCTAGTGTGTCTCCACACCATCCGAACCCCAAAACAGGAAGCCAATCAGAAGGGGGACACATGGACCCTGTGCTTACTGTCACCACTGCACAGCTGACAGTCCTGCCAGCATCTGTGGGCCCTGTTCTTCAGCTGGAGTGACTGGAGGCCTTTCCAGGGTAGATTTGCCAGGAAAGAACCTTCTGTCTGAGCTGTGGTTTACAGCTACCAGAAATATTCCCTGTAATGCTAATGACAATATGCAGTCTGACAGAAACCAAAAGTTAGAATAGAATTTAATTCTCAAATAAATTCCCTCATGACATTTTAATATTTCACAGTGATATTTTGACTCAATGGTTTAGGGAAGTGATGGTTGCAGTCACCCTTTTTAGCCTCAGATGGTTTTCGGGGTCAGAGGTGGCACCGTTACTTCTAAACTCTCTGCTACTACAGGCCTGCCCTGTAACACGCCTCCCGGAACACAGGGAAAAACTGCAAAAGTCACAAGTTCAGTCCGGGGAGCAGATATGGGGCTCGGTGGGTTCGTCACACAAGGCTGTGACCTGTGCGTGTCCTTGGAGGGTGAATGATAACGCTCAGGGTAATAAACGTGTCATTTATCTGATTCCTCTGATATTGCATATGATCAGACCTATCTTCCGTCCAGCGCATGTGAGATCGTAACTATGCTGAACTTCAAGACGTGCCCTATCTCATTATCTCGAAAGATTACCCTCTCACTCGGAAAGCACTGCCTGTGTCAGACACACGGGAGCGGACTGCAAGCTGCTCCATCCGGCAGCCGGACCCCAGGCTGACGGCACACACTCCACAGCCCCGTCCCAAGCCTCCGTCAGCACAGGGATTCAATCTCCACAGGGATTCAGCCCTGCACCCCTCTGATGATGAGACCCCTGTCCTGCAGACTTCAGCCAGTAGCACACTATCCTGAATGGATTGCAAAGAAGAAACCCTCTCCCAGGGGTCCGGGTTTGTGTCTGTGCAGCTCTGCGGTGTTCGGGCAGAACTTATTTTTGGACATAGAATTCAGTCATAAACATATTCATTAATATTTCACGTAAATATGTTTTGTTTTTTCTCTCTCTCTTTGTCACTGTGTCTCTGGTGTCTGACACAGCACTGCCAAGGGTCCTTTTCTCTCTCTATATTGAAGAACCCTGTCCTTTTAAACATCCTTAGGTAGCACAGTGAGCACCTAAAAACTGTCCACTGAAACTGACTGGGCAAACAGCCTCCCGCCATGCTTATTCACTGGCGTGAAGGTCCTGACGTCCTTCACCTGTCCAGGTCCTGACGTCCTTCACCTGTCCATTACATGAACCTGACTGCTTGCTCTAACCCTTCCTTCTCAGCATTAGTTTGGATTAGTGCTTCAGCTCTCAGTCCTCAGTACGGTGTTATTTCCTATATTCCAGTGTTACCCAGGCTGTGCCCTGGACTCTACACATGCTGCTTCTCACTGAAACTCAGAGCAGGTACTTAGATTTGATTTAGCTGAATTGAATGTTTACATTTACATTTACATTTATTTATTTAGCAGATGCTTTTATCCAAAGCGACTTACAAAAGTGCATACAGCAAGTATAGCGACAGTATGGGGACAGGATGTGTACAGTTCCAATGTACAATGTTGACCTTGAGATAATTTTGATTTGGCGATTACCAGCTATAACTCCTTGGCAAAAGGAATTTGTTGTCAGAGATATGTAACAACATAAATGCAAAGGTATTATTTCAACATATCTTTATTACTGTGTGGCCTCTAGAAAACCGATAGTAACAATACAAAACAATATTAATTTGTTTTGTGTAATTCTTATAGGGCCCAAATCAAATAATATAATTTTTTAAATTATACTGATAGTGTATTGATATAATTAAGCAACATCTAGATCGGCTTTCTGAAGACAATTTGAAGATGTAATACAGGTCAATTTATGGAAAGCTGTTACATCCAAAATACAGGGATTACATTTTATACAGGGAATTTATATACCAAATATAATAACATTTCAAAAGGTTATGTCATTTTTTGCATATATTGTACAACATATTCTTCAGGTTACAGTAAATTTGCAGTGTGTAAAAAAGCATTGTTCATGCTCTGTGTCTTCTGTTTATAAATGTGACTGAATCAACGGAGGAAACGTCAGCTTGGGGACCCTCCATCGCTCATTGGGGCTTGGTCTCCAGGGTTGCAGTCATTGGTCCTCTTCAGGGAATTCTGGGAAGTGTGTTTGTGGAGGACGTGTTCCTGTCTCCTCAGGGAATTCTGGGAAGTGTGTTTGTGGAGGACGTGTTCCTGTCTCCTCAGGGAATTCTGGGAAGTGTGTTTGTGGAGGACGCGTTCCTGTCTCCGTGGGCTGGCGTTGCAGAGCTGGGTTTAGCGTGGCTCATGCTGAAGCGGGCGCGTGTGTGCGGAATACCCAGGACAAACAGAAACAAAACACTGCCTCCTCAAGGACAGGAGGATCTCAAAGTCTGAATAAGGACTGCAGCGTGTCTGTGTGGACCCTACAGTGCCATCCGGCCTTTGGGACAGGTGCTCGGTGAGTACAGGTACATTGCGACAGGTTGTCCTGGGAGAGTTTCTCCTTCAGAAGGAGGCAGCAGCACAGGCAGGTGGACACAGTGCTATATGAGCAGGAGAGCAGTGCTGTATGAGCAGCAGCTCAGTGCTGTATGAGCAGGAGAGCAGCACAGTGCTGTATGAGCAGCAGCACAGTGCTGTATGAGCAGGAGAGCAGTGCTGTATGAGCAGCAGCTCAGTGCTGTATGAGCAGCAGCACAGTGCTGTATGAGCAGGAGAGCAGTGCTGTATGAGCAGCAGCACAGTGCTGTATGAGCAGGAGAGCAGCACAGTGCTGTATGAGCAGGAGAGCAGCACAGTGCTGTATGAGCAGCAGCACAGTGCTGTATGAGCAGGAGAGCAGTGCTGTATGAGCAGCAGCTCAGTGCTGTATGAGCAGGAGAGCAGTGCTGTATGAGCAGCAGCTCAGTGCTGTATGAGCAGCAGCACAGTGCTGTATGAGCAGGAGAGCAGTGCTGTATGAGCAGCAGCTCAGTGCTGTATGAGCAGCAGCACAGTGCTGTATGAGCAGGAGAGCAGTGCTGTATGAGCAGCAGCACAGTGCTGTATGAGCAGGAGAGCAGCACAGGCAGGTGGACACAGGACTGCATTCAGGGCCTGAGATCCAAGGTCTGTAATTACTGCACCTTGACCTTGACCGGATTGCAACACAGTGTTCCAGTAACTTGCTTCAGCTGTATCCACAGGTGACAAAACAAAGATGACTAATGTCTTCCACTGCACAGAAATTACTAATGCTGACCTCAGCTTGGCAAAAAAAGTTTTATTCACATTTTCTATATGTTGTTTTTATTCATGTCATACTAGTGGACAACACAAAAAGGTCGATTTCTGTCTTAAGAGGACAATTCTGCCTAAGAGGACAAATAAGCAAAGGTTTTCTGCTCGCTGTGTC
Organism: Megalops cyprinoides; assembly: GCF_013368585.1. Lineage (NCBI taxonomy): Eukaryota > Metazoa > Chordata > Actinopteri > Elopiformes > Megalopidae > Megalops > Megalops cyprinoides. Next base: position 667,774 of record NC_050599.1, read on the forward strand.
CATTGGATGCTCCTTTCCATCACTGAGCTCCCAGCCAGCTGCTCCTGAGATTCACATCTGCAGCTCACAGGTTTAATGCTGTTTGATATGGAGGTCATGGCAGAGATTGTATTTACTGTCAAACAGTTTCAAGGATAAATCTGTCCAGAGCAAAACTAAAGTATAGAGCTCAGTAAATGATTTTCCTGGAAGTGTTTTCAGCTGATGTTTTGACACAAAATGTAACTTAAGAATGTCAGCCAAAAGCTTTAAGAAATGCAAATTATAATTTTAAAGACTAAGCCCATGCATATACCAGCACATTCAGCACACAGAGGAGAGCTTACAAAGCTGAGAGATGAATATTAGACACAGTGAAGCAGACTTTCCCCTTTCCCGCAGGTCCCCTCCCTGAAGGAGCAGCTCAATGTGTTCTTCAAGGTCAGTCTTTAATGTCAGTTTGGGCCGTACAGACACACCGTTCAGACACACACTCACCTGGGCCAGAGCTGCAGGTCTGAATAACGCAGCCCTCACAGTCTGAAGTGTGATGATCGTATGGATGTTTGGTGAGATTCGTCTGTCTGTGTGTGGGACTGTGCATGCTGTAGTCTTCCTGCTGAGTAATGAGGCCTCAGCTGAAGACTCCCTCAAACTCCTATGACCTAATGCAGACACTGGGGGGTTTACATGCACTTTCACTGATATGCGCTCCGAGTCATAAACTTACCCAACGCTCACCTCCATACAGGTAACTCGCTTTCCAAGGCTGAGCGTCTTCCTGATCCACTGACTTCACACACTGTGGCAGGATTTCTGTCTCCGGAGGCACTGCATGTAGAAAAATATCTAGCATCATTCATATGAAGCTCTACTTGTTCAAAAATGTAAAAAATATAAGCAATTTAATTGAACTGAATTTAATGTAATCATACTAAAGAGCATACATTACCTTATTACACGTGATATGCATAGTATTCATGTAGGTTTGTTGCAGAAGTTTCATAAAGTCAATTAACTGGACCAAAACAACACCTGAAAATGGCTTTGTTCAGTGGACCCCCCCCCCCCCCCCCCGCCGCCACACACACACACACACACACACACACACACACACACACACACACAGATAATGGATGGTACAGAGGTAGCAGTGGAATAGCACATGCCCTTGAGAGAAAGTCCAGCCCCAATCTCTCCCCACCTCCTACATCCAATGACTATAACTCCTGCCAACCCCTGCAAAACACAAGCGGGTGGACAGACAGACAGATGAGCAGGACAGACAGAGAGAGACATACAGCTCCTCAGACAGACAGGAAGGCCAACAGAGACATAGAGACCACAGGACAGAGACCGGAGAAGTGAGAGACCACAGGACAGGATTAGTGTTCTACACACTAGTGGACGCTGTTGGACGGTGATGGACACCTTTGGATGTGCGGTACTCCCCCCATTCGTACTGATGCTGCTGGGACTTCTCTCAGGTTTTTACTCACCTTTACCTCACCTTCACCTCACCTTCACCTCACCTTTACCATGCGTACCTGGTGACGCAGGGGACCCATCCTCAGACAGACCTCTGGCCTCCGGCAGGAAAGCTGATGAGCTCTGCTCAGTCAGTCTGTGCTACTGTAGGAGTCAGGATGTTTTTAAAAAGCTTGTATTTACCTTAACTTTACGCACTTACGCTTGTCTGGATAAAGGTTCCTGAGCCCACATCAGAACAGCTGCTAGCACAATTGGTTTTGTAGCTGTTGATTAGTAACTGGGGTAGAGTGTAGCCGTTGAGTAGCAGTGGTGTGTGTTTGAGTCCCAGCCTGCAGGCGTGGTGTGTGTTTGAGTCCCAGCCTGCAGGCGTGGTGTGTGTTTGAGTCCCAGCCTGCAGCAGTGGTGTGTGTTTGAGTCCCAGCCTGCAGGCGTGGTGTGTGTTTGAGTCCCAGCCTGCAGGCGTGGTGTGTGTTTGAGTCCCAGCCTGCAGGCGTGGTGTGTGTTTGAGTCCCCACTGCGTTATGTGTGTGTGTGGCTGATAGCATGTACAGTGGCTGATAGCATACACTGTGTGTGTGTATGTGTGTGTGTGTGTGTGTGTGTGTGTGTGTGTGTGTGTGATCAGCGCATGTGTGTGACCAGGGCATGTGTGTCTGTGGGCTTTCAGTGACCGATGTTTTCACAGTTACTGTCCATGACTCTTGTTTGACATCTCTCTCAGTGTCCTGGGCCCTGCAGTCAGACAGCTCTATCATGAATGCACCATTTAATGATCTGCCAGCACGGGAGACAGCCCAGGTACGCTGTCCATGAGTGTGGTCATGTAGGGAATGATGGTGATGCCGTCTGCATCTCTCTATCTGTTACAGTATAACATTGCATATGTGTGTGAAGCATATCAAGTGATAGCCTTTCAGCATGTAGCATATGTGTGTACGTGTCTCTATAAACGTACAGATGTTTGTGTGCATACATTTATGTGTGTATGTATGAATGTGAGTGTGTATGTATATGTATATATATATATATATATATATATATATATATATATATATATATATATACATATAATGTGTGTGAGTGTATGTGTGTATGTGTATGTGTATATGTGTGTGTGTAATATCTGCGTCTCTCCCTCTCTGACAGGTGAACCATCAGCAGGTCCTGCCCACTCCTCCCTCCTCCCCCCCTCTCTCCGGTAATAACCCCCCCCCCCCCCCCTTGCCAGGAATGATTGGTGAATTAGGGATAATAATCAGTACCTGGCAGATAACACCCCAGATAGTACTGGGATGTGCAGGTCATGTCCTCTCCCCTGCCTGGAGCACAATGTTCTTCCTCAGTTAAACAAACCCTTCACTTCATTATTTTCAACTTTTCCTCTGCATGAGCAGAAAAGAGACACAGACTGTTAATAACATTACCCATAAGACACAGGAGGATGCTGATCAGAGCAGTCTGCTGCTGGGGTCGGCCAGTGGCTTGCCTTGTGGCAGAACCAGGACTGCACCTCTCCCTACACACTGTCCTCATCGCTGTATGGCATTTTTATATGATCTAGTGGGAAGGGGTATCCCATCCCAGCA